>NC_052360.1:20834336-21134336 GCF_009727055.1 Benincasa hispida
AATTAATTTTATAAAACTAAATTTTTAAATAAAATAATTTTATTTAAAAGAAAAATCGATTTCATTGAAATTGATAAGAGTTAGTGGATTTTTCCCAAAAATTGGAAAAATCCACTAACATCTTTTGGGTGGTTTATCACCCAAATTCACCATTAGATCTTCAATTAATCCTAAGTAGGAGCTGCCCTACATGCAGCCATGTTCTAATACATAAATCAGTCTATAAAATGAAGCTTTAAGCATGGAATTTAGGAAGAATTCTGAGATTTTCATCCAAGTTGCTGCAAAACTAAAAATCTTATTACCCTCTCTCAAGTTCATCCTTAATTCAGCTTGATTAGAGTATTTCCACTACACATTCCTTCTTAAGCATAGTGGAGAAGATCTTGTTGGTGGTCCATCTGAAGAATGCAGCTCAAACTTGTGAAGATTCTACTGAAATCGTGAAGAGAACTACAAAAGTATTGTCTTGTTGAAACCCTCTTATGAAAACCTCATGAGTAGCATGTTTAAAACTCAAATTAAGTGTAGTTTAAGTGCTTATTGATTCTTATTTCTTCCGTTGAATGTTATATTACTCCTTCAATCCCTGCTTCAGGGAAGGAGTGAATTCCTTCTTGTGTAGCTATGTTCCTAGTTCTCCATTCAGACGAATCTCCAAAATGGTAGGTTTGTTGAGTCGACGATTTGGCCACTCTCATCCATACAAATCAAAGAACCACCCTCATAAGCAGGAGTTCACAACTCACTCAAGACTAAGATCATGTTACCTATGGTCATTCTGGTGAAGTGAAAGTCTTTATTATGAATGGTGTTATATAATGAGACTAAACATTTCCTGGTCCGGTCTTATACAAACTCCTTTATATAGAATATCCCCGCTCGTATGTCTAGTATATGAATTATCAGGATCATGTCATTTGTAGAACTTTACAACATTTGTAACACTTACAAAGTGGACTATACTCGTAGTGTCACAAGGATAAGGTACCTAGCCTTATCCATATACTACAGACCGTTTAGGTTTTCACTTATAAAGGAACTCTTATACAAGAGTACCTATGAGTGGAAATGGAACTTTCTAATTTTATTATGACAGAATTTCTACACAAACATTCTAACAAACAGATATGCATTGTAAACACTAACTACTGGCATGCTTTTAAAGATAAATACAAAAGACCGAGAGAACGTGCCAGTTGAAGACTTTCTTTAATAAACTCAGTCAACGTGAACGAACTTTTCTCGTTCCTACTCGTCCAGCAAGCAATCGTCTAACAGCACCATGGTCGTCTACCTGATCAGCAGCGCACAAATAACAAGAAACCAGGGATGACACCACCACTCGAAGTCCTCAGTATTCTCGGAGTGAGAATCCAAATGGTGGATTTTGATGGAATTGGTAGAGGAGAGGAGGAAAAGTGATTGTGTACTACGAACAAGCAAGTGGGAGAAAGAAGAAAACTATCGTATCGTCGGGTGCTTGGTCATTTAGGTCGGAGTACATGACCGTGTAGTAAACACTAAGCAATCGTCTATCAAAAGGTAAGTGAATCGTTTAGTTAAGCTCGGTGCGCTAAGCGATCGTCTAGTAAACGTAAGCGATCATTTAGATAATCGCAAGCGATCGTTTAGTTGAGTGGTCACTATCGTATAAGCTCTCAACACTAAGCGATCGTCTAGTAACACATCATGAGCGAAGTTTCGGATCTTATGCAAAATAAAAACTATTTTCATTTTTATTCTTCAGTTACAAGAACTGAATTGAACTTCCCACTTTCGCACGAATTCGGAGAAAAACTAGGCCAATTATCTCATAACCGCTTAATTAATTAAATAATGAATATAATCATATTATATTCTTAACCTATAGCTTTATATTATATTATATTCTTAACCTATGTTGATTTAAATATAATTACATGAATAGGATTCATGTTTATAATTAAGTTTGTGATTAATTTAATATTTGATATTAAATTAATTAATTAATTATGTTTAATTAATTAAAAAAAAATTAATTTCCAATTTTAAATTCAATTTAAGAAATTGAATTTTGTAATTTTAGATTTGATTAATTGAGAATTAATTAAAATAAAATTGGTTTGAAATGGAAATTGAGCTTTAAAGTGGGAATTTCCCATTTTTTCCTCCAAGCATGAGGTGTCTCCCATGCAAATTCACAAAAACCCCACCATCAATTTAAAGCAGCTGCTGGCCTTGTCAATCTTCTGAAGTGCTTGCATGCTGGTGGTGATAAAAACAAACTTCTGAATTGTGAAGAAGCAGAGAGTGTTGTTGCTGGAAAAAAGTTTTCTGCAAGCTTCATCTTCTTCCTCTCAAACCCAGAAACTTTACCTCACAAATTCACTCAAATTCGAGTTCCACTACTCAAATTCAAGGCTGAGAATAGTAGAGAAGATCTCTTGGTTCTTCACTAACGATTTGGAGTTGAATTGACGTGAAAAGCAGCTTGGATTTGGAAGATTCATCAAAGGTATGTTTATTTGAAACCCACTTGTGATTTTCTACATAATCATGCTTTAGAACTTAAATTAAATGTAATTAGAGTGCTTATTGATTCTGTTTTTATCTGTTGCATACTAGTATATCCTATCAAATATCACATATTTTATAGACAAAGTGAATAAAAATATCATATATAAAATCACATAAAAGTTTGTTCATACAAGGTTTACAAACTAAAGGTCCCTACGAGATTTAGGGCATCAACCCCAACATCAACAACTTTTGTTAAAGGTTTAGTAGTTTTAGTGGAAAGTTTAGTTAACACTATTCTATTACGTGATTTATGCTCCCTAATGTGGTTCTCTTCTAAAAATGTAGCATTTGTCGACACAAACACTTTTTATCTTTAGGATTGTAAATGTAACCACATTTGTCGACACAAACACTTTTGATGGGGTAACCTACAAAATATGCACAATTTTGAATGAGGTTCCAACTTCTTAGGATTAGCCTCAAACACATGTGTTGAGCAATCTCAGATCCTGAAATGACGTAAACTACCTTTACGACCATTTCATAACTCCAAAGGTGTTCCAATAACACTTTTGAATGGAACACAGTTCAAAACATAGGCTGCAGTATGTACTACATAATCCCAAAACGAGTCAAGTAAGGAAGTGTAACTCATCATAGATCGAACCATGTTTAACAGGGTTCGATTTCTCCTTTCTAATACACCATTCTTTTGAGGTGTACTAGATGCTGAGAGTTGGGATACAATTCTATATTCTACCAAATAGTCTTGGAATTTAAAATTCATATACTCTCCACCTTGATCAGATCAGAATGTTTTTATCGTTTTACTTGATGCATTTTGAACTTCAGCCTTGTACTCCTTGTACTCCTTGAACTTTTCAAGGGCTTCAGAGTTATGTTGCATTAAATAAACTTATTCATACCTTGAATAGTCATCAGTGAAAGTGATGAAATATTCAAACCCTTCTTTTGCCTTAACATTCATAAAACCATAAAGCTCAGAATGTATATGTTCTAAGGGCTCTTTGGCTCTGTGATCTTTTCCAGTAAAAAAATCTCTTAGTCATTTTGCCTTTAAGGCATGACTCACATACCAATAGAGAATTTTCTCCCCACTCACTTAGAAGTCCATTCTTAACCAAACTCTCAATCCTATTGAGATTTATGTGTCATAACCTTAGGTGTCAAAGATGGACCTTTTCTTTAGGAGAATTTTTTTTTCTTTTATTTTGAGTTACTGTAGTTTTAAACAGTTCAGTATTTAGGAAGGCCTTTGTTGCTAATGACGCTTAGCACATAAATGTTATCTTCCAATTTAGCAGAACAAAACTTTACGCCATTTTTATAAATAAGCACTTTATTTATAGAAAAATGTACAAAATAACTTTGTTGAATTAAACACTTCACATAAATTAAGTTCCTTTTTAAATTAGAAACTACATAAACTTTTCTAATAAAGTAAATGATTTCTGTAAAGTAAGTAGGAGTCCTCCCACTGCCTTCACTGAGACGATCTGCCCAGTTTCAACACGCATTGTCGTCTCACCTTTCCCCAGCTGCCGCCAGGAATCAATTCCCTGAAATGAAGAATAAACATGGTTAGTAACACTAAATCTATTATCCAGACTGAATCATCATCCTCCACTAAGCAAGTTTCCAATATAAGTAAATATATTTACCTTGCTTGACCTTCTTCTTCTCTATCAAGTATTTGGGACAATTCTTCTTCCAATGTTTCTATTGGTTGCAATGGAAATATATTCCTTTTGCAGCCTTGACCTTCCTGTCCCTTTGGGCAACAATTGGTGGGTTAGCCTTCCCCTGGTCTTCTTTCTTCTTCTTCCACTTTTTAATGCTGGAAGAATAAGGTACAGACTTAGTTCTAGAGGTCGAATCTCTTTGAAACTTCTTTGAGGATGAGACAACATTTGTCTCACCCTTATGTTCCTTGACTTTCATCAATGATTGCTATGTTTGTAGCTCGTTGAGCAAGGTGGTCAGGTTGTAGTCAATCCTATTCATAACAACATTGCTACGGAACGGTAGGAAACTTTTAGGTAAAGTTTCCAAGATGAAGCTAACCTAATTGGCTTCACCAATGACAAACTCATTCATCTCTACCACATTAAAGTGGACCATCATGTTCAAAACATGTTCTTGAACAGAGGCCCCTCTAGCATGCAGGCATTAAAGATGTACTTAAGTGCATCGTGCCTGAACTGAGTGGACAGTTGTCCAAACATTCACCTCAAGAACTCCATGATCTCACAGGTAGTGAGCATAGGCTTATGCTTCTTGGCCAAAACCTCAGATAGGCTTGCCAAGATGTACGCTCAGGCCTTTTCGTTTGCCCAAACCCATCACTCTTATGCCTCCCGAACATTTTGGGTGGCATTGGCTAGTGGGACTTGAGGACATTCCTCAACAAGGACAAAATGCAAGTCATCAATGATTAGAACTGTATTGGTTGTGTCTTTCCAGGTTGTGTAGTTATCACTATTTAATTTGTCATTAGTAAGCATATTAAGTGTAGCAAAAGTCATTTTGAATATTGCTGAAACATACAATTTATTTATATTATTTAAACAAGTATGACCCAATTTGAAAAATAAATTAATTTAGTAAAATAATTTAATACACCCTATGTGACATCTATTTTACAATGATGCTTCAGTAGAGTAAGGTAAGCCATCGTAGGGTGAACCGTTACCTCTTCACTGAATTGAGATTATCATAACCATTAATTATACTAGAACAACTCTTATTCCTACAATTATTAGTCACCATTGTTTGGTCCAGAAAATTGTTAAATAGCTTAACATTTTTCTTGTAAGTGTAATCCCTCATTTTAAATTCTAGAGTTTCGCCTCAATTAGCCAATCTTAGGGAAAAATTGATTGGGGCAAAAATGAAAGCAATCCTATCCATTTCTGAAGTTTGAGTAAAGAGTCATGCAAATGCAATCCATAGGGGGACACAAGCAAAGGTGCCTCAAGACCGAGCATGAAATTTTACTCCAAACTAATGAGAGAGACTGTAGGATGTATTGACACACGTCTTGCTCCCTCTTACTATAAACACTTTCTTTGTTTACCTTGATATTGACCTATACAAACACCATCCGTAGGGGGACATAAGCAAAGGTGCCTTTGAAGGATCTCTTAACAAAGAGTTCCATGAGCGCGTTCGGATTGCTCCACTGTAACCGAAATACACCATATATATTCAAACGTACAATTATGCAAACAAACAGTAATTAACGGCATGCTTTGAACAAGAAATAACAAGGGAGAGAGTTCTCGTACCAGTTGAAGACGCTCTTCAAACTATGGAACTTGATGCAGTGGAAGACCTCTACCCGAACAACTAATGCCCAGCAAATCGTCGACTATAACAGCACGAACAACTGCAAACACATGAATGCAACGGGGACGACAGCACCAGAAAAGAGCCCAAGGTATTCTCGGAGTGAGAACCCAAAGCGTGGTCTTTAATGAGTTTGTAGAGGTAGGAAGAAGAATTGATCGTGTAGACGATAAGCAAGTGGTAGAGAAATGAAGCTATCGCATAGTAAGATGCTTATCGCTTAGAAAAAACTACATGATCGTATAGATTTTACTGAACGGTCATTTAAAAAACAGTAGGCGATCGTTTAGGCGCGAGGTATGCGATCGTTTAGGCACTGAGCGTCTATCGTATAAGCTCTCGAGTTTAAGCGATCGATTACGTTTTCACACCAACGCCAACCTTCCGATATTTTTCTGAATGATTCAAAATGAAACAAATTTCATTTTTATTCATCAGTTACAATAACCAACGTTGTTCCCTATTAACGCACATTCGAGAGAGATTTTAAGTTAATTCTCATATAATTAACCAATTAAATAATTAATAAATATAATCATATTATATTTTTACCCTACAGTTTGATATCACATATCTACTATAGTAATTTCTCCTCCACTTGATATAATCTAATTTCCTCCAAAATAATGTATCTCATACATTTAGCCAATTATATCATATATAATTAACCAGTCCAATTATATCATATATAATCGAACTTCCTCTTGTCAATTTGAATATTTTAAATTAACCCAAACACTGATTCTTGACTTTATCCAAGCTACTCAGGGGACCTAATGGAGTTGTGGCTCGAAGTTCCAACGGTCCGAGAATAGCTGACTAAACTCTTTAGCCACGAGATCCACCATCCGTTAACTGTCAGACATTCCACTAAAAATCAACAGCTGAACTCTTTTTACCACAGATATATTTTCGTGTCCGTCAGATATAACCAATCATGAGTACGATGACCCTTTATAAATGCCCGTATGTACAGTTGGGCCAAATTATCGTTTTGCCCCTGTAGTTACATCCCACTCTTTAAGTATCACTGATTCCTATAATGAACAATACAACATAGTCCAACTATTTGTACACCTCTCGAGCCAAGAGAAGGTGTGTGGCGCCACATCGTTCAAGCCTAGAATCAGCCCTTAAAGGAGCTATCTATCTACTTACCCCCTACCTTGGGAAGGAGTGAATTCCATCTTGTGTAGCTGAGTTCCCAGCTCCCAAATAAGAGAGATCCCCAAAAATGGTAGGTTTGAATTGGCGGACCTGGTCACCCATACAAATCAAAGGACCGCCCTTAATGGCAAGAGTTCCCAACTGACGTTAGGATTGAGGTCATGTTACCTATGGTCATCCTAGTTGAAGTGAAGTCTTGTTATGAACAGTATTATATAATGAAGACGTTAACACTTCAGGTCTTATACAAACTCTTTGTATAGGATGCCCCCACTCACATGTCCCCAACACGAATGATCAGGATCAGACCATCTGTAGCAAGTCACAACACTTGTGACCATTCCACAAAGCGGTCCGCATCCGCAATGTTACCAGGATAAGGTTTCTCTCCTATATCCATATACTATAGACCATTTTGATTATCACTCAAGACATGATCCACTTGTATGTCACCACATACATGCTTGAGTTAAATACAAATAACCAGGGATTTTAAGTTTATTGGTTTGTGGTAAAACAAATAAAACATGCAACTGAGCAAAATATAAGATGTGAAGTAAAATATCATATATTATACAACACAAGCGTTTGTACAAACTGTTTACAAACTATAGGACACGAGACTTTAGGGCATCAACCCCAACAACCTTAAGGTCGAGTATAGGTCTCACGGTATGAAATTTTAGGGAGAAAGGTGATAGGAACAATGAAGTATCATATACCCCATTTTCCTCCCACTTGGTGTTTTACCTAAAGTTAATTAACTTAGAAAAATACGGCTAATTATTTTTACTAAGTGATTGTTTACTTTGCCAAATGTAACATTTACTTTTGATAGTTAAATAATATTGATTATTGTTCATTATACACTTTAATAAACTTTAATTGACCACTGCATGCTTGTAAGAAATCTATCTAATTCACCTTCCAGATTAGTTCTCAGGTAAGGATATTCCATTTTCGTGAGGTTAAATACCCCAGCCTAAACAGAACTGACCTTAGACAAATGTCCCTTATAGATACATTTGTTACAAATTTAATCTTTTAATATTAACCAATTTAATCCTATTAAACTAATTAAAAAATTAAAGATATTTCTAATCTTATTAGAAATAACGTGATCATAGGTCTAAAATGAATCATATTTTAAACTATTTAAAAAATGATGTTTAACCTATGTGAGCATGCAATTCTTTATTATAGATTTTAATTTTTAATTTCATTTATTTTATAACTATAATAAAAATAATAAATAAAATAAATTATAACCTAAGATTGTATCTAAATCACATACTTTGGAAAAATTATAACATTTATAAAATACCTAAAGTAGTGTCATGCTTCATGCAATCTCATTTTCACTACTTAACAAACGTAATATACTAAAGTAATGAAAAAAATTAACAATATACATCCATACATTCTAACTATATATTATAACAATTATAATATAAATTATGCATGGTAATGTTATAAATGCATGCAATCATATGTTATAATTCTTATACTATATGTTGCATGAGCATGCTATTAATTAAATCATGCAATTATATTATAACATTTATAATTAACATGATGCATGAATAATGCATAACTTATGGTAGGGTTTTCTCTATATGATACATTATGACGTATATTATAAAAATAAATCATACATCATCCAATACATAATCTGAAAAAATAAACAAACATATTTTGGATCAAAATTGGCTTCCACACAATTAATTAAATTAATATAATATTTATATTAACTTAATTAATTAAAAAAAACTAATTATTACAATTTATAAATAGAAAAAAACAAAGAAAACCACTATTGGACTGCTGGAGAACCAAACTGCCAGTTCAAACCGTTGCGTCGCGAACCGTCCACCAAAATCGGTCTGCTTCGCGTCTTCATGTTCAGCGCTACGGCACTATGGGAACTTTTTTCATCGTGTCACAACGGATCACCGCGACGCTAGGGCACAGCGCCACTATACATAACAACTTCTGTACAATGTATTTTTGTACTAATCTTCTTTGTTTTTGGCCCCGAAAACTCCAGATTTTTGCCATAACAAAACACGAGCAACCCGGACTATGAATTTATAGACTCAATTACAATTAACGCCAAAAAAACAATGGGCCTTTACATACCAAAATTGTAAAACAAACAACCAAAAACTAAAAGCCAATCTCGAAAATATCCATAATGTGAAAAGTCCACATTCATCACATAAATGCAGTAATTAAACAGAACCCACCATAACTCTGAATTTTAATTTCGAAAAATTAAAACTCGGGACTCAAATACCTGGCTTAGATACCAATTGAACGTTTGTGAAAACTGTGCAGAAGCGTGATCAGATCCCAATTTCAATTTTTTTCATAGAAATATAAAATTACAGAGATGAAAAAATATTATGCATTAAAAAACAACAGGCTTAAACAAAAGAGAAGAGAGAGGAAATTATGGTTTTTAAAGAAAACTTATACTTGAAGTCACAAAGTTCTTTACAAGTCCTCTCCTTTGAATTGAACAAAAAACAATGAACACCCAAAAATGGATAACACCAAGTGGAAACCTACGTATTCTCCTTTGGGGTGAGAATCCACAAGAGTTTATGGGCTTTGTGATTAATTTTTGGAAGAGGGATAAAGAGTTTTTTAGAGGAAGCTTTTGCAGAGAGATCAATTTGGAAGGGTGCACTATGTATCTTCTCTGCGTGAACAAGGAAGAAGAAAAACCTTTTGTTTTTTTAACCACCCCATCTCCACATTTGGTCACTAAAGGACTATCTTCATAGGTAGGAGTTCACAACTCACTCAAGATTCAGGTCAAGTCACCTATGGTCATCCTGGTGAAATATAAGTCTCTTCTATCAGCGGTGTTATATAGTGAGACTAGTTATTTCGTGGTCCAATCTTAAACAAACTCTTTGTATAGAACACCTTCGCTCACATGTCTCCACATGAATAATCAGAATCAGATCATTTGTAGCACTTTACAATAGTTGTAACATCTATAAAGCGGGTCGTATTCGTAGTGTCATCAGGATAAGGTATCCAACCTTATCCATCTACTACATACTGTTTAAGTTGTCACTTAAATATGATCCACATGTATGTCTCTACATACATGTTTAAGTTATAGAAGTTAACCTTGGATCTCAGTTTATTGATTTTATGGGTTAATGCTACTAAATTTCAAATAAAATACTACGTATTCTATTAAACAAATAAATAGTTTGTATATTACAATTATAAACTACATGACTCACAAGATTTAGAGCATCGACCCCACACAATTGAGTCATTTTCAAGCTTGATTCTAACTTGAGCATCGGAGTGAATTTCGCTCAACACCACACCGGTGTTTAGCTTTGTTCATTTTGTAGAATATTGGGCTGATCTCCCTTAAGAAGTACAAATCCATCGTTGGTGCAATTTTTGATATCAACATGTCCTAATCATCATTTTGATTATTGTTCGGTCTTCGAGACTAGCGTGTCGTGAGCGCCCCTAGCCCGAGCAAAGATAATTTATTTTCACCGATCCATGACTTAAACTACAAATGTAGCAAAGTAGTAAGACCGGGGTCAAATCCACAAGGAGACTGTCGAATTGATTTAGACCAATTAATGAATTCCAAGTAAAAAAAGGAGGTTTTGGTGATTCTTGATTTTTGTTTACAAAGTAACTTAAAAACTGAACAAAGAAGAATAAATAAATGTTAGCACAAAAAAGAGGATTGAATCAAATTAATGGAAAATCTTGGGATTAGTTTGCATGCTTTTTATTTTCTATCATTAGTTACTAGTTAATTTCTTCAATTATGTGAATCCCTCAACCTATTAGAAATTCTAATAGCCCAATTAGCCAATTTTTTATAACAATCTAAATTAGCCCTAAATCACTTTTAAGCTTTTTCTTCTCAGTGACATACGAGTTAGAACTGAAAAGTATTAAGTAAATGGTTCAATTGTCGAGACATACTACAAGTCAGACAACTACATCTTATAGCATGATTTATTTGAAAAGACTATACTAGGACATACATGAATTTGGCCAGAAAAAGTCTAGACCCTAAATATGCAATCCTAATACATGCAACTTAATCACTCAATTATGTACAGGCTAGAATGATTTTGTATGCAATAAATTCAATAAATTAGTTTTTCAGAAAAATTCATCAAATTTCTATTCTTAATAAATCAAATCTACCCAAAGGGTTCACAACAATTGAATAAATTAAATAGTAACTTCAAGAATTAAAACATACAAACTATCCCAAGAAAATTACCTAACCTCTAAAAGGCGTATTACAATGATCAAATGAATGAGTCAAAGCTGACTTTGATGATGATCAATTGGGGATTTTACTTCAATGGCTCTTAAAACTAAACTAAACTCTCAAAATTCGCTCTTATTTGGAAGACGAAAACGTTGGCGGCTGTAACTCTCTTATCTCTACGTGCCCTCCACTACTGAACATCAACGCTTTATTTATAGGTTGCGCGCAGCATCGCAACGCTGCGAAATAGTGTTGCAATGCTTGCTTGTGTCGCACGGTCATCAATTTTCCATCAACTATCGTAGATGCTTGAAGGGGGTGTTGCAATGCTTGAAGGGAGCATTGCAATGCTAAGTGCACTGCCTTACAGCGTCGAGGTGCGTTGCAATGCTGGTGATGATTCAACTCCGGAGCATCATGACACTTGGGGGGAGTGTTGCAACCCTGCCCTGCATTTGATGCCACTGCCTTCTAGCGTCGAGTAAGCATTGGACCAAGGCTTGAAAAGAGCGTTGCGACGCTGAGTTTTCTTTCAGATACTAATACTCCCTGATTGCTTCCTGATACTCGCTGCTTGCTTCCTGATACTCGTTGCTCGCTTTCTCGGTACTCAATACTTGTTTTCTTAATGGAATTTGACTTGATAGAACTCGATAATTATCTGTACTCGATGGTAATTTGGCTGTCTCAATTCCTTTGAAGCCTGAATGCTTAAATCATCTATTAGTTGCTTCAAAAATTAACCTCGTTTGGCTCCAAATCACCAATTCCACCTCATGATTGCTCAGTACCTACAAAATAAGGAAATAAACATGTAAAATCCGATAACAAACCCGAATTAAGTTAAGAATAATAGCTCTTTTTTAGAGCTAACAATTATTCAAGCCATTGAATATAGTCTTGTATGATTTTAGTTTTAGCTTGAAAAAATAAAGCTTCAATTTAGACTAGGAGGCATCGTTACTTATGTTAAATTCTGCGCATGTGATTGGGAATTTTTTTTTGAGGCCATGCCATTGCTTTGGTGCTAAGAAAGTATAGACTGGTGGGTTAGGATTTCTAAAAGGGCAAAAGAATCCATTCATTTGAAAAAGTAGATTAGCAGCAACTTTTGCACCTTTTGTTGTGTGAAATCGGTTCATTGATTGAACAAAGCGTTTTTTCCTCTTAATGGTTGCATGGCTTAAAAAACATATATCCTCTATTTTTTTTGGTCTCCACTTGAGTAGATTTCATTGGGAATGACCCAAAATCATGTCACACTTGAGAGAGATTTTCTTGTCCAATATTAGAAGTTTTAAGGTCGGGATCAAAGAAGGTATAAATATAAGAGTTCTCTAAGTAATTTGTAGAAATGATTAAAGTGGTGGTTAAAACTCTTTCCTCATATACACGTTGTTGCCTATCCAAACGGGCAGTGATTTGGATAATCGTGACAAGAAAAATCTTAGTTTCTTTTCTCTTTTTTTTAAAAAACCATCATGAAATTAATTTTTGGATTCTTCAAAACTCTAAGCGTACTTTTAGGACAAAAACTGTAAGACTATAATAACCACTTCTTGCTACAGTAAATACTATTTATATTCCACAATTAACTACAGTCAACACTATTTTAAAACCTCATTTACTACCGTATTTACTATTTGCTGCAGTTTTTACTACTTTACATTCATAATTTTTTTCTTCATTGCTACAGTGTTTATTATTTCCTTCTCAAACTAAGGTAATTTACACCTCAAACACGTAGTAATATAACACAAACTAAAATAATCTACACCCCAAACACAAACTATTATAATTTAACTATAATAAATTGGAATTATAATAATCAACTTCTTACCCCAAATACCTCCTAATGTTTTTCCTCCAAATGCATCCAAATTTCTTCATTTTCTTCCTTGGTCTCTCTCTGATTTTTTAGCAACTTTCTCACATTGATTTCAATCCTCCTTCCGTAGAGCACATTTGATGTGGGTGTTGTGTTAGCCCTAGAGAGTAATGGACATAAACGATTCACACCGACGTCATGCCGAATTTACTTTCGAGTCAATATTTTCTACAGCACAACGATTCATATCCGAAATTGACAATAAAGAGCAGATTTTAGGTTATCTCACTCTCTTTTGGGTTCTCTGAATAAAATTAAGCAGTAGTAAATATGATATTCAATTAAGCTACAAAATTAATTTTGTTAGACGAAACTCTTATTTAATTTACAATATATTTTTAAAATTATATTCAATCAATTAGATATCAATGATATAAAAAAATACCGACATCGACAAACTAAGTTTATAATTTGACTTTTTGAGCAAAAAAATGAAGCATTGTGAATGAAGAAGGAATAAAATAATTGATGTGTGAGTTGAGGGCGAATTACATGCGGTGAGAGAAAATAGAGAACCTTTTTTAGTGAAATTTCTTTCCGAAATAAAAAAAAACAAAACAAAACAAAACAAAACAAAAAAAAAAACAAAAAACAAAAAACAAAACAAAATGCTACGATTGTACCTAAGAGCGTACGGGACCGGTGGCTACCGAGGAAATCCATGACTGGGAATTTCAACTTTTTTTTTTGTCTCCCTTTTTTCCCCTTTCCTAAAGTTGAAATTAAAATTGATTAAATTATCCTTTTAACTTTTATACTTTCTATTTTTAAATGTACAATTTTAGTCACGAAAATTTTAATCTACCTTAAATTTAGTCATTCAAAATTATTTTTTATCGAAATTGATTAAATAATCATAATAGTTTTAATGCAAGAAAATATAATACGTAAATGTGTTTTCAAAATTTAGAAAGAAAATACTAGTAAATCACACGATGTTTTTTAAAAAATCAATTATAAACAAGCAGTATGGAGTAAATTTAAGATTTCTTAAAAATACAAAGACTAAAATTGGATATTTAAAAGTATAGAATAATTAAAATTGGACATTTGAAAGTATCATGACTAAAATTGAACAAACTTCAAAATACATGGAGCAAAATCATATTTGGTTTGATCAATTTTAAGGACATACCCATTATCATCAATTATCAAGTGGTCCTAAAGCGCCTTTGGTACTTTATTTTTAGTACAACAATTGTAAAGATGGGAGATCGAATCTCCCACCTCTAAAATAGAAAGTCATGTCAATTTACCACTAAACTAAACTCACTTTGAATGTCGTTGGTTTTTATAGCAAACTATTTAATCTTTTAAATTTAGTAGATAACTATTTGAGCTTATGCTTCTTAATCATTTCCTTTATGTATAATCTAACTTTAATTAACACGTAGTTTAATATGTATGTAACAGTTCACTACAGGATTAAGAGTTTGTGGCAGCCTTTTTCTTAAAGCTATTGCAATAGTTTTAAATCGTTGGATGATATGTCGCAATAGTTAACAAACCACTAGTAGAGACTGTGTTGGGAGTATCTGTTGCAGCAATTTTAACAATCCCTGGAATTAGATTCAAAATCTACTGCAATAGGTACCTAAATTGTAGCAGATCGTTACATCAAAATGCGACGTTTTAGCAATCGTTGTTTCATGTGCAACAGTTTTGTAACCACTGGAATCATATGTGAACCATTGCTATTACGATTTCAATAGCAACATTTCTTTAAATAATGCAGCGGTGAATAACCTCTACTAATTTAGATCAGTTAAAAAACTGTAGGAGCATCTTGTAACCGCTGCAATGTTGTCCTAATACAATAATGTATTATTGCTTCAATATTTTGGTCATCTGCGACGATAGTTTTTTCTCGATTGCAACGATTATATCGATCTATGTTATTCACAACAATTTGTGACCATCAACATTCTTTGATAATTATTGCAATAATTGATCTTATACCAACAATTTTAATTCTCATATCGCAACAAATTTATACCGTAACTATAATGGTTTTTTTCATTTCATATCCATATTTCAAATTTCATTGGCACTTCCAAAAAGTATAAAAAGTAAAAATTGTAAGAGCAAGTAATAAAATTTCATTATATATAGTCTTTTGAAAAATATTATAAAGATAAAATTAGATTTCTTAGATGTATAGGATCTAAACAAACTAAGGATGAGTGTATCTATAAATTTTAGAAAGATTAAGTTGTCCAATAATAGTGATTGACACTTGTTTTGGTAAAAATTTTCACAATAGGAACTCTATATCATTACAAAAGTAAAGTATATGAATTAAATTGTTGCAAAAATAAATGTACACATATAAAAACTAAGTTTATTGACTAAATTATTGTTGTCATAAAAGTTCAAATGCAAAAAATATTATAATTTTTGTTTTTTTTTTTTTTGCTAAATGCACGTTTGAAAGTAATTTTGAAATACTTTTACTATGTTTATAAAATCTCTTCAAAACACACATTTCGAAGGATAGATTTGTGAATGTTTTAGATACATGTTTTGGAACAATTTCCAATATACAAAAAATTAGATCACACTCAAACATATCTTAAACTTCGATCTATCAAAAATATTTTTTTTATTTTTCAAAATGATCTCATTGTTGTGGGCGAATTAGTCCGACAAAATAAAGCAAAAAATCAAAATAAAACCAAAATTAAGATAAAATAAGATAGGATAAGATTTGATTTTAGCTTATCTGGTATTAGAAAACTCAAATCCCAATCTTAATAGGGCTAAAATAAATCCTAAATCAAATCTCCTATAAATACACTCTTATAGCTTCATATAAGGTATCTAAAAACTTCTAATTCTTTTATATTATTTAGTCCTCTTATAGACTTAGACATCAAAACTCTTTCTTTGTTTTACATATCATCTCTTCTCTGAACTATAAATTTACCATTGTTACGTGAAGGTCAACTATATTTTTTTTAGTCAAAATTTGACACCAACAATCTTGTCAAACAATTTAATAGAAATATGAAGATGGCCATGACCCATTACATAATATATTAGTGAGAAAATTTCAATAACGGCAATTTACATGCAGGAAAGGGAAAAAAAAGGTGATGTCTGATGTGAAATTGGTTGATAATGGAAAAGAATAAAAGAAAATATGCGAAAAATGTACGTAAGGAAAATGGTAGGGTGCAGGCGAAGACTCAGGAAACAAAAAGTGAGGAAGGAATAGAATATAATTTTTCCTTCTCTTTTTCTCTTCCATAACCAAGAGAATATGATATAAAAAAAAATATAGGGAATTTCAAAAAAATAAAATAAAATAAGAAAAACTATTTACACAAAATAATAAAATTTTAATTTTTTTTTATAGAGATAGATAAAAATTTATTAATATCTATTAGTAATAGAAACGGGTAGAAATTGATAGTAGAACACTGTCAATATGAAACAGTATTTTTTTTTTTTTTTTTTTTTTTTTTGTAAATGAATTGGAAATTGGGAAAATTTTCCATTTTGTGTGTGTTTATAAATACTGTTGCAGTGCTCACTCCCAAAGGCCAAATCCTCAATTAAGGCCATTGGCAATATAAAAAAATCTTTGTAATTAAGTCGTTAAAATTTGGACATTTCAATTTTTGCATGGCCAGCAGTTGGAGGATTATTATTGCTTCTCCACGATTCTTATTATCATCTCCTCCATCGTCTCTTTCTCACAGTCATCTCTTTCCCTCCGCTACTTTCCTCCTCCGGTATACACCTGTTTTTTGATCTATTTGGCTTTTGTATTTTACTTTATTTGGAGTTTTTTTTTTTATCTTCTTTGATCATTAATGTGATAGTTCTCTCCTACATGTTTTGTTTGAACTTAACCTACTTCGTAGGTTTGATTCTTTTGGCCTTTTGATTCATCCTGTAATGTTTTAATCATTTGAGAGTTTATTGTCCCACGACTAATCGAAAAATCAGGAATTCACTGTTTTGATAGAAATTTATGTATTCTTATGTTAATAAAGATATTTTTATGACGTTTTTGCACATCAACTTAACTATAAACATTTGTTCACGTTTTATAACCATCGAAATATGTATTTTTAACTTAATAGTTATTTTTTAAGATCTAAATTAAGGTTTTCTCGATGGTTTACGCCAACAAAACCCATATTTATAGTAGTATTGGTTCTTTTTTAGTTTTCTTCAAAGTCTTGAATGTTCTTTTTAGTATAATGGAGTAGGGGATTTGAACTATAAATTTTTTTTGTTGTTAACACATTTATATGTCAGTTAAACAATGCTCGAATTTGACGAAATTTTGAATGTTATATCTATAAAATTGTTGAAATAATTTTATTCTATATTATAATAAAAGGCATTATGAGTAGGGGAGAATTTTTACCATTCCATCTTGTTCTTTTATCTTTAACCAAATGTCTATTATACTTTCATATCCTCGAGAGGTAACTATTTGTGATTCAATTTATTCTCACTTTTTTTTGTGTGATTGTTTATGATGGTATTTTACTAGCACATTCCTTGTTTTACCACATTGTCATATTATATTTATCTTAAAAAATTATGTCTCAAAGATTTTCAACCACAACCACACTCTATGCATTTTATATTATGGTAAATTAACTTTAAACAATAAATATATAGTTTTAAGCACTATTTTTTTCTAATTATTTCATTTCATCGTTAAACCAGAGACAAGTTACCCTAGATAAGACCTATAAAAATTGATGGCAATTTAAAGAGATTAGATTAGTAATCTTTCGTTTAACGATAGATTGTTCAACCAAAAGTCTCACATTGACAGACAAGAAAAATTAGAACAATATCATGAATATATAAACAATAAATAATAACTGATCCAATTAGTATAAAACCTTTAAGACGTGATTAGTAAATACTCAGTTTATCCAATATCTTATTAACGCAACTATGAAAATTTCTCATACTACGTGAAAATATAGAAAATTTTACGTATTTCTGCTATTTATTGTGTCATATCAACATCTTTTATAAAAAAAAAAGATTCACTGATATATTAATGTGAAGTTTAGTAAATGTACGATATTCTCGTAGTACTAGAAAATTTCCCGCACAATTAACAAGTGGTTGTTTTTTTGTCTGTCTGTTGGGTTTTTAGGGCAAGTCATTGGTCAGCATATGAGAAGAACCCAGAGGAGCAAATATGGCCCACAGTGGTACCAGACCATGTGATCCATACTAATATATCTGAAAACTATTGGGCCCCGCATCCCGAAACTGGAGTTTTTGGGCCTCCAATAGCCCACCAAAGTACTTCTGCAGTCCCGAACGACACGTCGGCTGGTGGTAAGGAGGATTCAGTTCTGGACATTAAGGCTTGGTTCCGACATAACGGCCTCGAAGACCTTGAGAAGCCACTCTAATTTGGACTCTTATGATCAAAAGATAATAATATTCTGTCACGCATGAATAATAATTAAGCTTGCATGCATTGCACTAAGAACAACTTTATATCTACTTTGTTTTATGAATATGTCAATATATTGTATATTTGGCTTGAGGGTTGTGCTTTTAATCTCAAGTTGTATTATGAGGAATTACAGAAATTTGGTAATAAATATGCTGCCAATCTATACTATATTAGTACTCAAATATATATAATATATATATATATATATCTGTATTTAAAATGTACAATATGGAAAAAAAATTTACCTCCCATTTTCCCTTATATTTTATAGTAAATGACTACTTTGCCCTTCTATCTTTAGGGTGCGACTTTCATTTGATGTATGTTAAGCAATGTTAGGATAATCGAAGTGCAACCTTATATCAATGAAACACAACTCATCGAGTGCAAGTGGTTATACATATTGAATTGATGTGCCATTCCTATATGCATGTCATCTATGTATAAAAATGTCACTATTTAAGTTTAGGTGTCCGTTGATACCCTTCAATCTTTGGGACACAAGTTTTTGAGTTTAGGTGTTGGTTGATTGTTTGTGTGTAGATAGTAACATACATCGAATGAATGTATTAATTCATGTATGAATGTGACCCATATAAAAGGCAACTTATCAAGTTTAGGGTTCGTTAAAAGACATTGGAATAATAAAGGTGGTCCTTCATATTTTCACTTTAGGAAATTGATGTAGATAAATAAAAGTTAATTTTGAAGTCAAATGAGTACATTTTATGTCAACGGAACACCACTATTGGGTGTAGCTGGTGTTACATTTCGAATCTCTACATGTATTACTAATTTTACAATATTGTTTTTGTTTTTGAAAATAAATTTCAATGTATCTTATATATTTATAAAGTATAGAGCAGTAGAAGCCATTTCAATATACTTAATTGACATGATTTTCCATCATTGAATATAAATAAAATTTCAACATTTACACTAAATCCTTAAAAAAAATAAAACAGTAAATTATAAAATTCACTTGACTCTTGAACATGCTTCAATGGTGAATTTTTTTATTCGGGAGATGAGAAGACTTAAAATGAGGCGATTTAGGAGATGTGACATATGATGAAGTGATAAGGGGTGGGAGTGACCTGGGATGAGGCAATTGAAGAAAAAAAAAAGTGATTGGGATGGGGAGAGCTAGAATGAGGTGACTCGAGAGAGGACGCATTGTGTTTGGCCTATGCCAAGGGGGAGGTGAGCAATTGAACCAAAAATCCTAGTTGTTGCCTCTATCCATGGGCCTCATTAAATCTCTGGTGGAGTTTTAAGTTTGTACCCTTGTCCGGATAATATCTAGCCCTTATTGTTTAAGTTTTACTCTTCATGTCACTTTTCCTTTCTAAGTTTGCTCCTTAGGTTCAAAGTCATTCACAATATTATCTTCTACCCCCCTAGATGATGCTTATGATTTAACATTATAGATTGGACATTTGGGGCTCAATAGGAGTAAAACCCTTTGTCGATATTTTCCTTAGAAGTTAACCCACTTTTGGCACTTGTAGGGCAACTTTGAACATTTAGACTACCAACCCCTCACGATATGAACCTTGAACTTTTGAGTTCTATGTTATCGATGGAATTAACTTTGTAATTTAAAGTCTTAGAGTAGTCCCTAGATTATCCTTGAAAGTTCAAACGGTTTTTTTGTACGGATGGTCTCAATTTAGAGGTCTAAATAAAAAATGACCACTTGTTGAAAAAGAAATGGAAAAAGTGACCCTTTACTTGCGTCATCCATGTGTGGCTTTACTGTTTCGCCCCTAAATCCACCCTGTGTACCTGCCACTACCGAGGAACTCAATCCTGGATGACTTGTCACCATTCTTCAATGACGAATAACTTGATAATCAATGCACGGTGTACGACGACACTCGACACATGCTATATCCACTATACTCGATCATAGCCACGTCATACTCGATACTTGATTACTTTATACTTGATCCATTTGAATTATCCGTGCCACATTTGTCCTGCTCTATAGTTAATGCTCACATACAAACATATACAAATTGGGAAAATTTTCTGACAATTCTTATAATTCTTTGAAATTGATTTCCTGAAAAGTGAAGTAATTTTTTTTTCATAACAAATAACAAACACAACATTTGAAACACATGACAAAAAATTGTGCTCGCTTTCCATAAAAAAAAAACCCACTTTCACAAAACTGAAACTTGTTGATAAAAATAAAGTTATAAAGGTATTCAGATAATTGTAGACAACCAGTTTCAGACGTCAAGTAAGTAAATGTGTAAGTTTTTTTACTTTTCCCACGTTGTGTGAGAGACCTACAAACGTAGTAAAGAGAACGAGTGAGTGTGAATGACAAGCGAGTAGCTTCCAGTGGAGCGAGGATGAAGAGAGAAAACTATGAACCAGTGAGCATCTAGTTGGAGAGTATCGGATATCGAGTGTCGTGTGCCGAGCGTCGAGTAGCGAGGAGTGAGTATTCAACAAAAATCTATTTTTCTAACTGCTTATTTTCCGTATTGTTTTTCTTAAAGGATGAAGAAGTATCTATTCATACATTATGGTGATACATGGGACAACATAGAAGAACACTATACTGGAGACCGTTTGAAGGGTTTTCTAGTGTCGAGCACATTGACATATAATGAGTTGGTAAATATAGTATATGAGATCATGCAAGTTAGTTCGACAAAGTTCAAAATTATATTGAGGGTGACATATAAGATGGAGACTAATTCTTCTCCAGTATACTTAATGGACGATACTAATGTCCAAATTCTTCTTTCAGAGTATGATCGTACTAGATCTCAAGTGTTTGTAAGTCTTGAGGAAATTCAAGAAATTCATCACGAGGCAACATTTGATTACATAGAGAGAGAATACCAATCCATGTGTCAAGCAAATGTCAATGAGCATGATGTTTGTCCACCAAATGTCTCATTGGAAAATGACGATATCAATGTTAATATAGCCAACATATTACATCTGAATGTGACAATAGAAGAGGTTTGGAATGACATCAGGGTTAAAACTTGTGTAAATGAGAATGTGATGATAGAAGAGGAAGAAGGTGGAAATGAAGAACAACCAACCCCAGTTGTTTTAGGGAGTGGTCCTACTATTGTGAATGAAGAATAACCAACTCCGAGTCTGTCAAATTATTTTGGCTATTTTTTTTTTGGGAGTCTGCCTTGCAAAAGTCCGCATAATGTACCATTTAATAGTAATGCCAGAACCAGGGATTTGACCATTGCAACCACAGTCTTTCCGTAGGGTTGGTGAATACCATTGAAATAGGTCAAATTTTCTTTAGCAAGAATGATGTGAAAAAAAAGGTTAGCAATATTGGCTATTAAGAACAATATTGAGCTGCGTGTTAAAAAATCGAACAAAAAATTGTATAGTGTTCAATGTATACACATGAATTGTAAATGGGTTGTTCAAGCAATTAAAAATGGAGGGATGTAAAATTTTCAAAATTATAAAATGCACACCCGAGCACATATGCTCGATTGAAGTACTTAATCATGACCACAGGCAAGCCAACGCATTCGTTATTCGTCACTTAATCAAGGACAAGTTGGCGTTGGTCAGGTCGACAAATCGCACCATATTATTGAGGATATATGACATTAGTACCGTGTCAATATTAGTTATGACAAGGCATGACCGTGTGAGAGAAACTACTTTTGCAAGAGGGACGCCAGAGTAGTCATATATCGTCTTATATGCATATGGCGAGGCTTTAGAGATAGAAAATCATGGAGCTATATTTGAGATCAAGCTTGAAGATTCACGATATATCAAATACATATTTATGGCACAAGGTTCGAGTTTAAGAGGTTTTAAGAGTTTTCGACTCATGATCATTATAGATAGTACTTATCTAAAGAGGAAATACAAGGGAAAAATATTAGTTGGTGTTACAATGGACGGTAATAATCAACTATATCCACTGGCATATGCAATTGTTCATAGTGAGAATGACTAAGCATTGAAGTGGCTCATGACGAACCTTAAAACAACAATTAGAGAATGCCCTAACCTCATATTCATCATAGATCATAAACAAAGTATAGCTAATGTTGTTAATGTTGTATTCCCCAATTCTTATCACAGACTTTGTACCCACCATTTGAAAAGGAACATGGAGAAATACTTCAAGCACGAATCCGTGAGAAAATTATTTAATGATGCTTGCAAAGTGTATCGGGAATTAGAGTTCAAATGTTGTGGGGACCAAATAGTGAGCTACAATAGTCGTTCTCCTGCCACATATTTGGAAGATGCTGATGTCCAAAGATTGGCACAATTTTACCCGTCCGGGAACCAATATAATAACATGACCAGAAATAGTGCAGAAAGAAGCAAGAGTATTGCCAATAACTTTGTTGCTAGAATACATAAGAGGTCCACTTCAAGGGTGGTTTCATGAGCAACGAACAATGTGGTATGATTATACATCGACATATTCAAAGTAAGTAGAGGGAATAGTGGATTTAGAGTGTGACAAAGTCAAGTGATACTGAATAAATCCAATCGATTGTTATAGATTTCATGTCAAGGACGATGGACTAGATGGTATCGTTAGCCTTAACACTTGATAATGTAGTTGCATACAATTTAAGTGTTTGGAGATTCCGTGTTTGTACCTTATTGTTGCAACTAGAGAGCGCAACATCAATATATTTACTTTATGTAGCATATTATATAGTGTTGATTCTCTGGTACTAGCATACACAGAGTAAATAAACTCATTTGGTCATGTATCCGAATGGAAAAATCTACTAGAGTATACCGAGGTAAAAATACTCCTACCGAAAAGGGTTTTACAGGTTGGTAGACGAAGGGTAAATAGGATACCTTTTGCTGGAGAACATGTGACATTAAAGATATGTGGCCGGTGTGGCCAAACGGAACATAATGGACAGAAATACAACAAACCACTTGATATGTCCAAACGTAAGAAATGGGCATGGAGCGAGATTCAAAGGACCCAGACACAATCGACATAGGCATAGACGACAAATAATGTATAGCATATGGTGATTTAGATTGTTATTGTTTTATAATATAGATTGTTCATTCTGTAATGACATTTGACTCCCTATAAAGTAAGCATTCTATTAAATACTCGATACTCGACCCATGTTACATGTTACTCACTAGTTGATCCATGTTATAGGTTACTCGATTACTTTATACTCAACAATATTGGATAAATATTAACCGAAATTTCAATAATCGATACACGATGTATGTTACTCGATACTCGATACATGTTCCTCGTTACACGACCTAGTAACCTAATAAACATACAGTTGCACCATGGAAATATACGAAATTAGATATACACAATTTGTTCATAAAGATTACAATTGCTCAAATAAAATTCACAAGCTCATACATTTACAAATAATGCCAAACTTGACATAGAAAGACCTAATAGAAAAACCGATTGGCCCATAACTCGGCACCATACTATGTCCTAAAATCATGTATTTGATCTTACCTTAATCTCTCCATACTCATCCCAGTCACCAGGTATTCAAAGAACTTGAGATAGAATATCTCACAGCCCATTGTATCTGAACCCTGTAGGACGTCTATATTGACACAACTCTGTTAGAGTTGACATTCAACATTCGGAAGAGATTTGGATCTTAAGCACTCTAATTATTTTAATTTTAGTAAATAATCATGCAAGGTCATACATAGCAAATTAGGGTTAGAATGATAACCTTTATAGAACTCCAAAAATGATATATCCCCTCTTTGTTTTCTAATCATGAACGGTTCGTAGACAACCACAAGAGTCTTTCCCGCTATTCTTCGGCCTTAGAACGGATTTTGGGATCTAAATTATGAAGAAACTAAAGGAAATTTTGGGATTGAAAATATTTTGGTGTGAGAATTCAAAAGAACACATTTTTTTCAAAAAACAAATATGCATAAACTTTTTCCTCCACCAATTTTCTTCTATTTATAGTGTAATTACATGAAAAAAGACTTAATCTTAAGTTGACACTTAATTTTCCATGCCTTAAGTGGAATTTGAGGTGTTTTAGTAAGTAGAAAAAATGGGATAATTCCACTCACTATGAATTTGGGATATTTCACTAACTTGAAAAAATCACTTAATCTTTTGAATTTTAAAAAAATCAAATTTTAATGAATTTTAATTTTAAATAAAATTAATTCAAATAATTAGTTTTAAATGAAATTAATTTCTTTAAAACTATTTTTTAAATAAAATTAATTCTAATAATTAATTAATCAAATTAATTTAATATCAAATATTAAATTAATAAAACACCAATCTCGAACGTGAATCCCCGTTCACGTGTATAATTTTCAAATCAATTTTAAATAATTACAGCTCTCTAATTTCATTTAATTTAACAATTAAACTGTATAATTACGTTAATTATATCATATATAATTAACGATTATTCCCTAAACCAATTTGAACCTTTCGAATTCTCTCATCACGTTGTCCTAAGGTTTAGTCCGATATGAGCTAGTAGGGGGACCTAACGGACCTACAGATCATGAGATCTAATGATTCAAGATTAATTGGCTAAACTCTTTAACCTAATTAACAAACATTTGTTAACTGCCGAGACACTCTACTAAAGCCTAGTAGCTGCACTTTCCTCACTATAGTATATTTCTCTCCACATGATTTAACTATGATTAGTAAGTTGATCCTTTACAGGTTGTTCATAATCATAGTTGGGTCAAAATTACCATTTTACCCCTGTAATTACATCTTGTTCCTTAAGTTCCACTGATACTCTAATGAACAATTGGTTTGTGGTCCAACTACTAAACCGAATCCCTATCAGACCAATGAGAGGGTGGGGTCCCTTGTTCAAGACCCGGAGTCAGCACTTAAGAGAACAACCTATCTATTATCCTTAAAATCAGATAGGAGAGAATTCCATCTTGCAGGACTATGTCCTCAGCTATCTACCTGGTCTTACCCCTAAAATGGAAGACGTATTGAGTCGGCGATATTGAGCCACTCTCACTCATGCAGATTATCAAATTGAAATAATCAGTTTTAACAGTAAACAACGTTATAAAGAGAAATGACTATTTCATTGTTTGGTCTTATGTAAACATCTTTTACATACGATGTCCCTGCTCACATGTCTCTATATGAACGATTTCAAGATTACATTGTTTATATCAAATACAAAGTGGGTTGTATTTATAGTGTCATCAGGATAAGGAATCCAACCCTATCCTTATACTTATAGACTATTTTGACTATATACTCAAATTTGATCCACTTTTATGTCTCCATATAAAGTTCAAGTATTCATGTTATCGTCAGGGGTTCATTAGTTTATTGGATTTAGGCTTTAACACGTGCAATTTACATATTCAATATTAACTTTACTGAATAAACCTCAATAACATCTTTATTGCGTATAGAATATTTTTAATGTTTACAAACTGCGAGTTTTAAGATATACAACCCAACTGGGCTCAACTTCCAAGGACTAGGTGTATGGTCGGGCTTTAAGGCATACAAGTTATAGAATTGTGCTAGGGAGAGGAGAGTGTAGCATAGGGATGCTAAGAATGATACCAGTTATTGAGTTTTATGTCCTAAAACCCATTGTTTGTTAACATTAAACATATTCTATTTTGCAATAAAGATGTTGTTGAGGTTTATTCAGTAAAATTGTTATTGAATATATGAATTGCATCTTTGAGAACCCTAAATCCAATAAACTAAGAACCCTTAGTTATAGCATGAATTCTTGAGCTATATATGGAGACGTAAAAAGTTGATCAAGTTCAAGTATATAGTTGATACCTCTCAAAAAGAGCTTTTATTCCTAGCTTAATTTAGGCTTATTATTGGATTTTATGTGTTTATTGTCCTATTTTGTAAATATCGAGCAATTAAGAGGTAGAACCGAGTATTTGGAGTTGAACGGGGTTAATTTGAAGCAAATTGGAGTTGATTTGAGCATCTGGGCTTCAAATGAGTAAAAAAACCAAAAAGCCCATGCTTTAGCGTCGCACGCTCACCCCTTGCCTAGGTCCAACACTTGCCTGACGCCAGAAGACAGAATGTTGGTGTGCAGGGCAATGTTGCAATGCTCTTATTGGAGTAAGCTACCCATGTCGTCCACATGCGCGTCTTCTTTGGCCCAAACACAGGGCAACATTGCAATGCTGTGATTTATTCTATAAATATATCTCTTCACCCTTAGGTTAAAAAGGTTTAATTTTTTTTTTTTTTTTAAAAAAGGCTCACTTTTGGAGCTAAATTGATGGAGGTCGAGGTTGATCTTCATTCTTCTTCTTTTTCCTTCAATTTTAGTATCTTTAAGTTAGTTTTTTTCTTTTTATTTTAGTATCTTTAAGCTAGTTTTTTTCTTTTTATTTTATGTTGTAATCAATGGATCAGACGTTTATCTCGAGTTTTTCTATGAATTAAGACGTAATTCCTATCTAATTTCCTTGAGCAAGAGCTCTATGTTTAATTTCTTGAAGATTTTGTGATTAAATTTGATGTTCTTTAATTCTATGTTTTCTTTGAATCTTGGTGCAGTTAGATTTGCATTTGTGTGTTGGACTGACGACCCTATCATAATTGCATGCCTTTTCTAGTTAATCTTGAGCTCGCATATTTTCTTGTGTTCGTCTATGCTTGAATTTACCCCGGTAGCAAAAGATTAGATGTGAACGCTTAGATTTACAGGCTGACCTTGAATCTTGGTAATGCATGTTTAATCTAGTTTCGAAGAATAATTTGGTTAATTGAATATGAATTTTCCTTACATTTAATCGACGTGATTTAATTCTCATTCTTAATACATATGATTTTTAATTCTATATGATCGTTAAGAACCCAATAGAATTAAGAGCATGTAGTTTAATTAAGGTATGACCTTTTAAATCTTAATTAATAATTAGGACACTTGATTGGTTTTGATTTAATTAATTGTCGATCTTTATAGAGATTAATTAAATCGAATAGATTTAGTAGTCGTGCATGCATAAAATGGAATGTTGGTTTAATTATTGATTTTCATGATAGAAATTTCATAGGAAACTCTCTCTCTTGCTCTAGAAATTAGACAGACCCCTATCCTAGATTATATTTACCCCTTTATTTCAATTTCATGCATTTATCTCTTCCACACCAAAACCCCTCATTTACCGCTCTAGTTAGAAAATTGGCTTAACGAAACAAATCACGCTTCCCTACGAATCAACTCAGCCTTACCACTGTTGCTAGTTTTAGTAGTGATAAGAGTAGTTCGATATTTACAAATTTTTCTTTTGATCTTTAGGATTTTGGGATTAAACAATGCCCCAAAAACCCAACCATCGATAGCCAAAATGATCTATAGTATAAAGATGAGGTCAGGTACCTTATCCTGAGGACACTGTAGATGCAGCCCACTTTGTTTGTTCATGTGGAGACATGTGAGTGGGAGCATCCTATGCAATGAGTTTGTATGAGACCAGACCACGAAATAGTCACTTTTACTTTATAACGTCATTTACTGTTAAGACTGACTATTTCAATTCGATGACCTAGGCAACTCGATCTTAATCCTGAGCTAACTATGAACTCCTATTTATTCACGATTATCCTTTAATCTGTATGGATGAGAGTGGCTCATCATCTCCGACTCAATAAGCTTCCCATTTTAGGGATAAGACTGTGTAGATAGTTGGGGATATAGTCCTACAAAATGGAATTCTCTCCTACCATATTCTAGGGATAGTAGATAGGTTGTTCTCTTAAATACTATCTCCAGATCTTAAATAAAGGGCTTCACCCTTTCATTGGCTAGAGAGGGACTCTGTTTGGTGGATGGACCACAATCGTTAGAAGATCAGTGGGACTTAAGGAGCGTGTAATTATAGGGGTAAAACGGTAATTTTAACCCAGCTGTAATTGCGAACAATCTGTCAATGATCGACTTACTAATCATGATTAAATTAAGTTAGTAGAAATATATTTGCAGTGAGGAGAGTGTAACTACTGGGCTTTAGTGGAGTGTCCTGGTAGTTAATGAATGTTGGTTAATTAGATTAAAGAGTTTAGCAAGGTAATATCGAATCGTTGGAGTTTATGATCTATAGGTCCATTAGGTCCACCTACTAGCTCAAATCAGACTAAACCTTAGGATAGTGTGATGAGAGAATATGAAACGTTCAAATTTGATTTAGGTATAAGAGTTAATTATATGCAACATAATTAATGATTTTATTATTGAGAATTGTAAATATTTAAATATGATTCAAATATTATACACATGAATAGAGATTCATGTTCAGTATTCGTGTTTTATGATTTAATATTAGATATTAAATTATTTTTAATTAATTATTTAAAATTTATTTTTTTTATTAAAAAGTAATTATTAGAATTAGTTTTAAAGAAGTGAATTTTATTTAATATTAATTATTTGAATTAATACTATTTAAAATTGAAACGCATTTAAAATTTGGTTTTTTTATTCAAATAAAATTGATTTTTTTGGAAATTCAAATTAAATTGAATTTTTTGGAAATTCATTTAAAATGGATTTCAAGTTAGTGGGATTATCCAATTTTTTCCACTAAATATTACACCTAAAATTCCACTTTTGCCTGCTTAATTACGTGTCACTTTGAGGTTAATTCACCTGGCATGAATTCTTTTTTAAATAGACGAAAACTTGGTATGGAAAAAGATTTCATGCATTTTGGTTTTTGAAGTCTTGTTTTTCTCTCAACATTCTTGATACAAAAACTCTAAAAATCCTTTTTTCTCTTCAAATTTTATTACAAATTGGATCCCACAATCCGTTCTAAGGCTGGAAAATAGCGTGGAAGACTATAGCGATAGTTCACGAAGTGTTCATCATCTTTTCAACCAAATGATAGCTTTTTTTTTTTTTTTTTTTTTTAGTTTCATTAAAGGTTGTATCTCTAACCCTATTTCCAAGTTATATGCATGCATGCTTGTATCTCTAATCCTATTTCTATGTTATATACATGCATGCTTGTATCTCAAACCTATTTCTAAGTTATATTCATGCCTGCTTCAATCTTTAAAACTAATGAATTTAGAGTGCTTAATGTCTTAATTGTTTCTGCACGTATATTTTTAACTCTTACAATTGGTATCAGAACATGTTTTAAGCACTCAATTTGCATTAATTTAGCTTAGTGGATGTTATTTCATGTGATGAATGTTGTGGTTACTAAAGTGGATATATTACGGTTTTGGCATCAAAATTAAGCTTCCTTGTGTTGTAATAATTGTAATTGCATGCTTGTTTATGGGCATTAATGTATGAAGAAGAGTTCGTAAATTTACTAGAGTCACTAGAGTTGAAATTAAGCTGTAATTTGAAGATTTTGGAGCAAAGTACAAGCCGAAACGCAAAGGCAAGGGAAAAATTGCCTTGGAGGTCTAGTTTAATCCTTTTTCACATGGTTCAGGCTGGTTTGAAATGTTTGGGATCAATTCGAGCGAGATTCTGAATTATTATTGTAATAATTTAATTGTTTGATAGCCTAGGATGCCAAAATCGATCCATTTTAGTATGTTTAATTAATTGGGCATTAATATATGTTTTAGTTAAATTAAATCTTGTTTGTGCATAAAATATGCCATGTATATTTATAGGAAAAGCAACTCGGGGGTAATGCATAATCGATCTCAGGGGTAAAACAGCTTTTGACCTAGTCGTTATTACGAATAATCTGTGAAGGGTTGACTTACTAATTATGGTTATATCAAGTGGATAGAAATATATCTACAGCGAGGGGAGTGCAACTACTAGGCTTTAGTGAAGTGACCCGATAGTTAACGAATTTTGATTAATTCAGTATACAGAGTTTAGTCGGTTAATCTTGGATTGTTGGAGCCCATGATCTGTAGGTCCATTAGGTCCCTCTACTAGCTCACAAACGGACTAAACCTTAGAATAGCGTGATGAGAGAATTTGGAACGTTCAAATTCGAATTAAGGGAATCAGTAATTATATACAATATATCTAAATGTTTAATTATCGCATTAAACGAAATTGGATAATTGGATAATATTTAAATATGATTTAAATATTAATCACATGAATAGAGATTCGTGCTTATGGAACTAGTATCTTGGATATTAAATTATTTGGATTAATTTTATTTAAAAATGAATTTTTGAATTTTATGAAAATTCAAATATATAAATCAATTTTATTTTAATTTGATTTTTGGAAAATCAAATTAAAATTGAATTTCATTAAAAATTCAAATAAAAAATTTGATTTTGAATCAATTTTAAGTCATATTGGGGTTTTCCCACGTTGGACACTAATTTCCCACTATTACACGACTTACTTGGTGTCAAAATGTGATTGCAATTAGTTTGCATGAGAGAAATGATCAAAACTGAGATCCATTTGCTAAGATTTGGGCATGCAATTGGTAATTTTGTAGATTTTTTGTTGGAGAAAATTTTTTCAACACAAGAACACAGAACCAGAAAATTTCTCTCCAATTCCCAAAAAATTCCAACTCATTTTGGGTTCCACCACCCAATCTAAGGTCCTAAAGGATAGTAGGGAAGATCAAGTGGTGGTCCACATCAATTTGGAGTAAAGATTCAAGCAGAATTCAAAGATCTGAAGTGTTCTTCGAAGGTAACTTCAGAAACCTTATATTTTAGCTTATAAATATGCTTGCTTAGTTGCTAAAATTGATTGAATTAGAGTGCTTAATGATTTTGTTTGCTTCCTCTAATTGCATGTTAACCCCAATAGGAGTATGCATATAAAATTTCCTTGATAAACTTTCATTATGCGGTTAAGCATGGAATAGGCTTACTGTAAACGCATGCTAAACTCTAACTTCATTATTTAAAAACGTGGATCATGCGATCAATACATATTTAAAGCATTCATCGAGAAAATCATGATATAAAAACAACATGTTAAATTAACTATGTGCTGAAAATCATTTGTAAAAATTTGTCATTCATTAGGCTTTCCATCTCACTCTTTTAAAATGTTTTCCTCCCCAGGTATCGGTCGATGTCTCGAGGCCTAGCAATTCTGCCAGTCCGTCACTTCTCAGACCCATAGAGAGTGAAAATTTAGGTGGCTCATCATGTTCTGTTAATATAGTTTTTATATCCATGTCATGGAAATAGGGTAGAGTTGTGTTTAACAGAATTTGTAAATAAGTTTGGTTTACAAAAACTGTAAGTATATTGATGTTGATATTACGATCAATAATAATTTGTATGCTTTAAGTTGCTGCTGAGATTATGTGTTAAGTTTTAGAGGATTATATGTCACTCCCCGCCCCAGATTACCCTCTTAAGCTGGATGGAGTGGTGACTGCAGCAGTTACCAACCCTTTTGCTGGCACTTACTACCTATCTAACCTGTTAAATTTCGCTCAAACCCAGAATGCGTACATATAATCAAAACACTGAACAATTAACTCAGAATTTAATACATTTACATTACAGGATTTCGCAGTATCGTCCATACATGAATATTACAATTTAGTGAGCCCCGACTAGAACACTAGGTACTACTGCTCAGATACCTTCTACATGTACTTCAGTATCGAGCTATTCAAATTCTAAGACAAAGCTTCAATACCTCCTCCATGTACTTCAGTACTGAGCTATTCACATTCTAAGTCCAAGTTTCAATACCTTCTTCGTGTACTTCAGTACTGAGCTATTTATACTTACTGGCATATTCTTATCTCTTAACGACTTAGTTGCCCAAACGCATTCCTTACTAATGCATCCTCATGGTCATTGTAAAGCGTAAACATAACATTAAAGTGAGATGTGTTGCTACATAACTATTTTAGAATAATTGTCATAAATAGCTTTCAGTAAACATGTATTGCTAAACATTCACAAGCTTTAGCAATTTACTTAAGACATTTAAAGCATTTAGCATCACTCACAGTTTTTGGCAATTCCCTTCATGTATATGCTTACTGTGTATTGAAGAACACTTAGCCAAATTCTTAGGCTTGACTAGGCAGCAATTTCATTACCATGCATCCATGCCTTATGTCCATGCATTGCGTTAGGCGTTCAAGCCTCCTATGCGTCTAAGCCTTCAGCTCACACCTACTGCCCATCGTATAGCAACCTTTGTGACATCCAGCTTATGTGTCCGTCTTGTGGCACATCAACGCATGCCCCATGCGTTCTCCGGTTGCGCCCATCATACGGCTTATGCGACCGTCTGGTGGCACATCGATGCATGTCCCATGCGTTCGTCCGGTTGCGCCCATCGTCCAACGCAACCTTGCACTTATGGCTTCAATACGCGTTGCATGGTCTGATGCTTCTCAGTGCATCCTTGCGCCAATTCAACCTCCAACGTATGCGCTCATTATCCTTGTCAAGCCCTTAAAGCTGCTTGCATGTTCAACCCAAGCAGCTGCCTGCTTGCCCAAGATTCTAGATTTAACTTTCAATTTTAATAACTAATTTTCCAAGCCTTTTCTCAAGCAATTTCCTTCTACAAACATTCTCTAAATTGTCTTAGCAAGCCTAACTTAAAATTTCAGCTTAGAATTCCTCATGGTTGTGCCGGAATCCTCAAATTATCAAGACTGGCCCAACCTACTCGAGAATTCGACCTCCAGCCGGATTCTTCATATTCCAGCTTGATTATGTTAGAATATCCCTCCGGCATATCAATCTCAACAACTAGACATACTCAAGGTTTGAATGGCTCTAGAATTATTTCATTTGCCCGAGTGAATTTCTCCAAACTTTTGCTTGAAGTCGGGCTTCTCTTTTTAAACTAACAGCTGCATGTTCTCCTTTTAACATCAGGCTGCCACCTCATCCTTAAAGGATAATGTCAAACCTGAGTATGATAGCTAGTTTAGCTGATCAATCAAGATGATCTTTCCCTCTTGGCTATCAACGCAAGGATCAGCTCCCAAGCTAACGGTTGCAACCACATGGCCACATACTTCATTCTCAACGCATCGCCCAATCTAACTAATGCATAGCTCACTTAGAGGCTTTTGCGTCCCTCCTTTGGTCGCATACTTCTAAGCTACGCATTTCCTAGCCTATGCATAACTCTTATCATATCAACCATGCGTTAATCCTTCCTCGTTTCCTAGCATAACTTCAACATGCATCCCATACTCCATCGTTTAGCCCATCGTCTAGTACTACTGCCGCATAGCACCAATGCATAGGCCGCATAGCATCAACGCATAGGCCACATAGCATCAACGCATAGGTCCAACGCATTTCCTTCGGCCGCATGCCTTCGGCTGCTTACCATCGCATCAAAGCTTCCACTCATGCGTTCACCCTTGGTACCAACATATAGCTTATCCTTGGCTTCTATACTTAGCCAAATTTCTACTTGTTATATTATCTAAAACTTACCCATCTAAGTATTTCTAATACTTAGAATTTTCTTCCTCCATCTTCCTACTTTCTTTATCTTCTTTCATAATTTTACTTAACATGCTTGTTACTTACTTTTGTAGGAAAAATAGAGTACGGGGTTGATATTATAAACTGCTAATCAGGTTTAACATGTGCTAAGGATACAGGTTCTCAGGAGTATGTTGGGCAGTAGTTGTCACAAGAGGGTTGGTAATGGTTGTCTTCACATCTTTTCTCGGATTAAGAGGGTAATCTGGAAAGGGGTGTGACAAGTTGGTATCAGAGCATAAGATTTTTGGAGAGCCATGCATTAGATTAGGAGCATGTGAATAATATAATGAGCCTAATATTGTATACGTTACAGGAACCAAGCTACGAGAAAGTGACAGACTGATTTGGCAGATGGCTAAGAGGGATTGTGACCCTACCAAAGATCCCATAGCTTGAAGGGATCTAAATTCAGTTAGAGAACCGATAATGTAGGAAGCTACATCAAAGGGAGAGTCTAGTACCCCTTAGGTAAGAGCAAATCCTCAAATGGATGACAGAGTCTTTGACAGGGTTGCTCAAAGAGTGGCAGCTAGTGTAAGATCTGTACTGGCGGATCTTGAGAAGAAGTATGGCACTGAAAGGATGAAGTCACTGGGTGCCACTGCTTTTGAGGGTACTACTAACCCTACAGATGTTGAGGCGTGGTTAATCCAGTTAGAGAAATGTTTTCAGATAACTGGATGCCCTGAAGATCATAAGGTCAAGTTAGTAGTATTTTTGCTACAGAAACAAGCAAAACAATGGTAGAAAGTAATAGATTCTCGAAGAAACAAATAAGAAGATATGACATGGGACGAGTTTAAAAGAATTTTTTAAGACAAATATTATCCTACTTCATACCGTTAGGTGAAGAGGGACTAGTTCTTGAAGCTTATTCAAGGTAATATGACAGTTGCTTCTTCGATATAGCTGAAGGAAAAGACAAATGTAGACGTTTTGATAGTGGTTTGAGAAGGGAGATGTGGACTCTAGTTATGTTACAAATGACTGGATAGATTTTTCCTAGTTGGTAGAGACTGCAAGGCGAGTGGAAGAGAGCCTGATAAAGGACAAGCAAGACAGGGAAGACTCCAAAGGAGAGAAAAGGAAATTTACCCCAAAAAAGTCTAGTAGGAGAGATTTTAAGCCCCGCTTTAGTGGGTTAGTGACCTCTCAGAGTAGTACAACAAGCAATCAACAGAGGAGAGGCCTACATAGATCTAACCAGATAGTTGGAGGATCTAGATTAGGACGATTTGAGGAGTCAATGGCTTGTACAAGTAGGAAGCCTCAGTATACCAGATGTGGTAAATTTCATACATGACAATGCTATGAGGGACCAAATGTTTGTTATCAATGTGAATAGCCTGGACATTGCAGGAGGAAATGTCCCTAGTTGATTTCAGGGGCATAAACTAAGCAAAAGGCAACATCCCAAACAACGATGCAGCCTAAGGTAGGCTCAACAGGCAATGAGGGCACAAGTAGTGCCAAACAAGGGTGTAGAGGGACAGTCACGTCAACAGGGCGAGGTTTACGCTATGACCTAGTAGAAGGCTGAGGATCCACTTGATGCTGTGACTGGTATGGTATTTATTCATGATAGGCCTGCACATATATTATTTGATCCAGGAGTGACTCATTCATTTATTTCTAGCATGTTTACATTGAATATTGATAGAATGCAAGAAACCATGCTTGTGGAGTTGGTTATTTCTACCCCTGTTGGTGAGGCGCTAATAGTTAATAATTATTATAGAAAGTGTGTAATTCTTATAGAAGGGCAAAACATGGAGATTGATTTAATTCCCTTAGAACTGTTAAAGTTTGATGTCATTATGGGAATGGATTTCTTGTTTAAATATCATGCATCTGTTGATTGTCATAAGAAAGAAGCAATATTCAGATTACCAAGTTAGATAGGGGTGGTGTTTGAAGAGGAAAGGAAAATATTCCCTACTTGTCTAATTTAAGTAGTAAGGGCCAGAAAGCTGTTGAGAAAAGGTTGTGCAGCATACTTGGCCCATGTAATAGTTTCTCAACCAAGGAAGATAAGACCAGAGGATGTTCCTGTTTGGAATGTCCTAAACTCGCAGTTCGTAAATGTTGTTAACATATTCTATTTATCAATAAAAATGTTGTTGAATATTTTATTCACTAAATTATTGATAATATTGCATTCTTTTATGAAAATCCAATAAACAAATCCATGGCTATAACATGAATACTTTAACTTTTTGTGATGACATAGAAGAGGATCAAATGATGTGATCCAAAAATCATTCATGTGAAGACATGTGAGTGGGGGTATCCTATGCAATGAGTTTGTATAAGATCGAACCTCGAAATAGTCACTTTTCTTGATAACAACCGTTTACTGTTAAAATTGACTATTTCAAACTCAATGACCTATGGTAACTCGATCTTAATCTTGAGCTAACTATAAACTCTTCTTTATTCAAGATTATCCTTTGATCTATATAAGTGAGAGTAGTCCAATAGCACTACTCAATAAACCTCCCATTTTGGGGATTAGACCAGATAGATAGCTAGGGATATAGCTTTGCAATATGGAATTCACTTCTACCCGAACTTAGGGTTAGCAGATAAGTTGTTCTCTTAAGCGCTGATGCCTAGTCTTGAATAACAGGGCCCCACCCCTTCATGATAGAGAGGGTTATGATTTATAAGTTGGACTATATATCAATTGTTCAATGGAAGATCAGTGGGAGCTTAAGGAGCAAGACGTATTTACATGGGTAAAACGGTAATCTTTGACCCAACTGTAAATACGAACAACCTGTGAAGGATTGAATTACCGATTATGGTTAAAATGGATAGAAATATATCTACAGTGAGGAGAGTGCAACTATCGAGCTATAGTGGAATGTCTTGGTAGTTAACGAATAATGACTAATTCAGTTTAAAGAGTTTAACCAATTAATTGAAAATTGTTGGAGTTCATGATTTGTAGGTCCACAAGGTCCCTCTACTAGCTCGTAATTTGGATTAATAAATTGAGTAATCTTGATGAAATTTGAAACTAGGGTTTAGAATTTGAAATGTTCAAATTCAATTAGGGTTTCTATTAATTGTATTCAATACAATTGAAATGTTTAATTTTATCAAAATTAAACAAAATTGGAGAATCGATTAATGTTTAAATTATGATTTAAATATTATATATATGAAAGTAAATTCATTGTAGTAAAATTGGTGTTTTATTAATTTAATATTAGATATTAAATTAAAAAAATTAATTAAAAGGTTTAATTAATTAGTTTTATCTAAAATTAGTTAATTGAATTAATTTTTATAAAACTAATAAACAAAAATTAGTTTTTTTATTCAATTGATTTTAGAAATCAAATTTTGAAAAACAAAAGGGAGATTCCAAAAGTTGGAAATCTCCACTAAAAGTGCAAGAATCTTATTCATCCAATTCCACTCAATCTCCATTAAATTCATGAAGAAGGAGTTAGCCTTCATGCAAGCTTTGAAATTGCATGATGAAAGCTTTTTTCTTATAAATTGGAGTGTTAAGTTGAATGATTAGCCATGCATTAGAATTTCTACAAAAATTCTGCGGAATTTGAAACCATCGAGGAACCCTCTTTAGTCTCATTAAAAATCAGCTTAATTTAGTGTTTCCACCACATAATCTTTGCACGAGAATAATTGAGAAGATCTTTGTGGCAGTCTACTTGAAGATTGAAGTATCTTTTCGTGGAGCTCAGCTGGTTTTGAAGAAGATTCATCAAAGGTATTTTGTTCAACAAACCCTCTTATGAAATAGTTTTTCTACAGTATGTTTTAAACTCAAATTAGGTATAATTACAGTGTTTATTGATTCTGATTTTCTCTGCTGCATGTTAGTTTACTTCATCAGTTCTTGTGGTGCAGAAGTTTATTGACGTATTTCTTGAAAAGTTATCAGGATTACCACTTGATAGAGAGGTGGAATTTATTATAGATTTAATACTAGGAACAACACTCATCTCACAGGCACCGTACAAGATGGCTATAGCTGAGCTAAAGGAACTAAAAGCTCGATTGCAGGAACTAGTAGATAAGGGCTATATTAGATCTAGTGTGTCACCTTGGGGAGTGCCAGTTTTATTTGTGAAGAAGAAGGATGACACTCTCAGATTATGTATTGAACAAACAGTTAAATAAGGTAACTATATGAAATAAGTATTTGTTATCTCGTATTGATGACCTATTTGATAAGATGAAGGGAGCATCTATATTTTCAATGATTGATCTGAGATCAGATTATCACCAGTTGAAGTTTAAGGAGTCAGATATCCCTAATACGACTTTTCAGACTAGATATGGGCATTATGAGTTTCTGGTTATGCCATTTGGCCTAACTAATGCCCCAATGGTGTTTATGGATTTGATGAACAGGATATTTCATCCATATTTAGATCAGTTTGTGATTTTTTTCGTAGATGATATCCTGGTGTATTCAAGTAGTAAGGAAGAACGTGCAAAGCATCTGAGGATAGTGTTGTAAACACTACGTGAGAAACAGTTATATGCTAAGTTCAGCAAATGCAAGTTTTGGCTCAACCAGGTGGTATTTTTAGGACACCTGATGTCTGCAATAGGTGTCAACGTTGATCCCCAAAAGATTGAGGTTGTAGTTATATGGAAACGACCTACCTCAGTAACAAAGGTACGTAGTTTCCTTGGTTTGGCAGGTTACTACAGAATGTTTGTGGAATGTTTCTTGAATATAGCTCTTCCATTGACCAATTTGACCAGGAAGGATGCCAAGTTTGAATGGATAGAAAACTGTGACTGGTGTTTCTAGGATTTGAAACAAAGATTGGTGATTGTGTCAATCTTATCCTAAAAATTTTGAGATTTACTATGACATATCCAAGCAGGGATTAGGATGCGTGTTGATGCAGGATGGTAAGGTTATTGTAACGACCCTAGATTCCTACTACATTCTAGGACGCTACTTCATGAATGCATAGGCTTAACCGTACAATTCCTTTTTAAACCATCAAATAAAATAGCCAAATTTTATTTAATAATGCTCAAATGAGCCAAGATATGAAAAACTTAATTAAATAATCATAAATAAACTAAAATAAAATAATTTACCATTCGGAGTACCCCTAATCCCTACTTTAAAAAAAAATGAAGAAAATTAAATAATCAAATAATGGCCAGGTCAGGATCTCTCTTATCATGCACTAGTCTGTCATTACCTTTACCTGAAAAATAGGGAAAGAAAAAGGTGAGTATAAAAATATACTCAGTAAGTAGCCCACTACTGAGCCCACTCAGTGATTTGTTAGTCTATCCATTGGACAAAAATACACAAGGGCATCATAGACATAGGCATAGGTATAGGCATAAGGGGCGGACCCGAAGGCACGCTTTCATAAGTAGTGACACGACATAAAACACAAGTGGTGATCCCAAAAAGGACACCGTACATAAGCATGGGGTGTGGGCCTGAAGGCTCACACATGCGATGTGCGTAGCCCAATGGAAACACTAACAACCACTAAATCTCATGTGAACATAAGCATACAAACAGTCAGTACATAAGCATGCAACCAAGGCCATGACTCAGCATCAAACTTTAACACCGTTACCTATATTTCAACTGTTTCACAGTCTATTCATACATCAAGCCTTATCACAGTCTATTCATACATCAACATTAGCCCACTATCCCCAGTTTACTCAGGCACCTTATCACAGTGTCCCCTTAACCCTTACGTCCAACTTCATCAAAGTATGAATACTTCAAATTCAGCACATCAAATTGAGCACAAAAACCCATAATAGATTTCGTCACAGTTTCACATATGACGTAAAAATTTCTCAGTAGGCTTATGGCAACCAGCAGTAAACCACTTACCTCAGGATAACGCACTATCCCAAAACGAGACCTTACTCCGCTCGAGAACTTCCTTCACCGCCACACGTTCCTGAAACCAATCACAATTTAGGCCAAAGAATCTCAAAAGATAGTGGGCTGCCAAAAGGGAACCAACACTTACTCCGAACAAAAGAATCAAGTGGAACCAACCACGAATCGGCAACATCCGACACTGTTCTGGTGTGCAATCGAACGAGGTGTGCAATCTGACGCACGTTGGGATTCGGCTATCGATGGAAAACTGACGCACGACGGACGAATAGAGGCGGAAGAAAGCTCAGTGCAGCTGGAACGCTTGCGGTCGAGTGATTGGGGGCGGTCGAAGCTAACGACCAGAGCCAATGGTCGAGCGATGAACGGGACGAAAACGATCGGCGAGCGCGTTCGACGACGGATCTGTCTTCTGGTGTGCACTCGACGGCAGCTTCGGCTAGGCACGCTATCGACAAACGGAACAACGATCAAAGAAGAGCGTGGCTGGTGCGGACGAGCGGCGGTGCGAAGAAGCAAGTTTGATCGGTGACTGTAAAAAGGGGGGGCGTACGGCTGGAGGAGGAAGAAGAAGAAAAAAAAAAAAAGAAATCTTTTTTTTTTTTACACGCAGCACGATGACCCCAATTTTTATAACCCTACTTCCATCTTCCTTTTCCCAAATTAACCAACTATTTTTTTTTAAAAAAAAAAAGACCTTTGGGGAGTTTCGAGTTATAGCTTATGCATCCAGGCAATTAAAGAAGCCTGAAGATAATTACCCTACTCATGATCTAGAATTAGCAATTGTTGTGCTAGCATTAAAGATATGGAGGCATTACTTGTACGGTGAGAAATCTCATATCTTTACAGACCATAAAAGTTTGAAATATATTTTTTAATCAAAAGGAATTAAATCTAGACAGAGACGATGGATAGAATTGATAAAAGATCATGATTTCACTATTAACTACCATCCAAGTAAGGTTAATGTGATAGTAGATGATTTGAGCAGGAAGTTGAGCTATTCCATAGATATGTTGAATTCTTTAAGGGGAAGGTTATTACATGAGTTCAAAGGAGCTAATGTGGTTTTGACAGTAGGTCGTTTGGGAAAAATGATAGCTCATTTTCAAGACCTACATTAGTAGATGATGTCCTCAAAGCTCAAATGGCTAACGATAATCTCAATAAGTTAATTGAAGAAGTTAAGCAACAACGGAGATCAAATTTTATTTTGAGCAGGATGGACCTTTGATGAAGGATGATAGGTTATATGTTCCTAACGATGAGCTATTGAAAAATACAGTGCTAGAAGAGGCTCATGATTTAGCCTATGTTATGCACCCAAGTAACATCAAGATGTACAGGAAATTGAAGAAGTCTTATTGGTGGCTGAGAATGAAGAAGGACGTAACCAATTATGTAGATAGATGTTTGATCTATTAGCAGGTTAAACCAATGCGTCAGAGACCTGCAGGTTTGTTGAACCCACTCCTAATACCAGAATTGAAATGGGAGCATGTGACCATGGATTTTCTATTTGGATTACTGATGCGTTGTGAATATGATGAAATAATGATGTATAATGCGATGGTGGTGTATACGTTGTGCATGCAAGTTTTCCTAGCAAAATCCAAGTATAAATTCTACTAGGTTTCCTGGTAAGCCTAGGGTCGAACATAGGGACGATGGAGACAGTATGTGACGGTGATTTTTGATAACTTTGCGATGACAAATAAAATAATTCCTTGGTTGGTATGTTGTTCAAGGTATAGATTTTATGCGGTGGAATTGAGAAAATAACTAATAACACGAAAGGTACAATGAGCATGCGGGGGAATAGGTTGAGAAGGGATTTAGCTAACACTTCCTAAGATGGCGTTCACGTTATGCGATCATGCTACTCACATACAACAACAAGTCATCTCTCAATGCAAAAGTTATAGCTTCTAGTTTTAGAACGCATGTGATGTATACGATGATGCCTATAGAACTTATGTCTATGCCTCTACTCTTGTCTATGCGATGACGAATGACACACACATACACAAAGAGACCACATACTATCATAACCTTTTTCTAGGGTACATGCGATGCATGTTAGCAAACAGAGCTTATCTCTAAGTCTTTATCTCTTGCTTATGCGGTTCTAATCTTGCTTTCTCAAATCTAGATTCTAACCTAGCTCTCTCAAGTCTAGGTTCTTTCTTTAGACTCTCTCTCGAGTATCTCTAAAGAGGTGATGGATGCATACATAAGACAAGATGATCGCATACAATGAAGATCTTAGGTCATGTTAGCTAAGTGCTTCTCAACCCATTCGGTCGTTTAGTTACTCATGCATAATATAAAGAGAGTAAGCAAATATAGAGATGCAAGTTCCATTTTATAAATCAAATCAAGATACAAGATGATAATGGAAAGTAAAGATAGGGAGCCTGGTAGCAATTGCTTGCTTCCCAAGGCTTTTACACTGTTTTTCTCTACTTTGCCCCATAGAATATTCTTGCTTTCGCAAAAGTCGCCCCTCTCTCCATTCTCAATGCTTCCTGGCACTCTCTCGAGCTGACCAGGGATGATCTTCCGGCATCTTCTCTCTTCTCTCGCCTTCGTCTTCTAAGTGTAAGAAAACTATGAACAAAGGTTGACTATCTTTTATATGGTGAACTCTCTATATGGCTCAATTGGAAGAAAACTGAACTCCTTTAATGAAGGTGGCCTTCGGTATTTATAGAGCTTCAGGGTGAAGAGCTTTTCTCTCAAATGATTGCACTGATGGGATGTCATTTATTCTCTGTCTGATGCGCTGATTAATTGTCACTAAAAGTTGAGTATACTTGCTACAGTATGTCATTAACGGCTTGTCAACTAAATTCGGATTCGACCATCATTAGCTTTTTGTCCCACCGTGATTTATTAAGCTTTCACCTTGATGCGCCGACTTTAAGCAGCCATCTTCTTGAGCAGATCTTCGCGAACATCACATAGCCTTACGGTCGCAATCTCTTAATACACTCGGACGTTGTATTCCTTAGATCACAATTCTACCTTGCGCCAATGCATTTTTCTACACAAAATTCGTAAATTAGCTATTTTAATGCGATAAACGCATGCAATCGCAATGTTCTAAACTTAATGCTTTTGGACACGATTTTATATATTTTTACCATTCCAATCCTACATTATTTTATATCTTTGCGTTGTAATAACGAGCATTTTTGCCCGTTATCAATTACCCAGGACGTTCAATGGTTATGACGACATTTGGGTAATAGTAGACATGATGATAAAGATGACAAAGTTTTTGCCCGTTAAAGCTACATCTACTCTTGACTAGCTGGCTAAGTTATATGTTGATCAAGTCGTAAGTCAATTTGGGGCTCCAGTATCTATTATACTAGATAGAGATCCAAGGTTTACTTCAAAGTTCTAGCCTAGTTTGCAAGGGCACTTGGTACTAAATTGCATGTTTGTACAACCTTTCATCCACAAACGGATGGGCAGTCGAAACGAATAATTCAGACTCTGGAAGATATGCTGAGAGCCTATGTACTGCAGTTTAAAGGTAGCTAGGACACACATTTATCGTTGGCATAATTTGCTTATAATAATAGTTATCATTCTAGTAGCGGTATGGTACCGTACGAGGCTTTGTATTGAAGACCCTGTAGAACTCCAGTTTGCTGGAATTTGTTAGTGAAAAGCAGTTGATAGGACCAAAGCTGGTTCAGAAAACATAAAAAAAAGTTAGGTTAATCAGAGAAAATCTTAAGATAGCTCGTGACAGACAGAAGAGTTATGTATTTAAGAGAAGAAGAGAGTTAAAGTTCGAGATTAGAGATCGAGTATTCCTGAAGTTATTGCCATGGAAAAGGATACTCAGGTTTGGTGGGAAAGGTAAGCTGAGTTCAAGATATATAGGACTCTACAAGAAAATTGAACGCATAAGGTCAGCAGCTTACAGGTTAGCTTTACCTACTGAGTTATCTAAGATACATGATGTTTTCCATGTATCTATGTTAAGGAAATATATACCCTCGACCTTACTTAAATTCTCCAAGAATAGCCAATGCAACTAAAAGAGAATTTATCTTATGAAGAGGAACATTTTAGACAAGAAATAGTAGGTGTTGAGAAAAAAAGACTATTCCATTAGTAAAAGTCTTGTGAAGATACTATGAAGTTGAGGAAACTACATGGGAAGCTAAAGACCATATGAACAATAGATATCCACATCTGTTCACGTGAGGAGTTCATGGCAAATTTCAAGGACGTAATTTCTTTAAGGGGAAGGTAAATTGTAAACCTCTAAACTTGTTTTACTAGTTAATTAAGTTTAAGTCCTCTTAATTATGTGTTCAAAGTGTGTATTGACATTAATAAAATATAAGTTAAGTATGTTAATTGAATGATGTGCCTGAAATGCTAAGGGAAGGAAAATTTTCTAAGTGTTTCGAGTATATGCATTCAGAATGTAAACACAGTTGACGCGTAAAGAGTTTGAGAAGTTTAACAATGGAAAATTGGAAAAAGGGCAAGAAAATATCATAAATGTGGAATGCTGAGCTCCCAAGTGATGTAGAAAAAAGTTAACACTTAGAGAAAGTAGAGGGATCGATACGTTAGAGCTATGAGGCACCATGTGTCCAGTTTCTTTGAAATATGCGACCGAAGGTCCAAGAAGAGGACGTTATGGCTAAGTACAACGAAGCGGTATGAAAGAATTATGCGTCCAACCTTGCATGTCAATGTTGAGGCTAAGCTAATAAATTATGCGACAGGAGATCATGCGTTGAAGGTGTCGCTCAGAGGATAAGTCGATGAGTAGAAGTATGCTCTAATGGAAAAGGCTTAAGTGGTGTGATGAAGTTAAGCTAAGAAGTTCAGCTTAATTGACAGGTAAGCAACTAGGTGGCAGTCATACAGGCATCAATGGGAAGATATGTTGGGTTTTATGTCCTAAAACTCACAGTTTGTAAAGTTGAACATATTCTATTATTAATAAAGATGTTATTCAACATTTCTTCAATAAAGATATTGAATCTATTAATTGCATTCATAGAGTCTAAATCCAATAAACCAAGATCCATGGCTATTATATGAATACTTGAACTTTATGTAGAGACGTAAAGATGGATCAAGTTCGAGTAAATAGCCAAAACGATCTATAGTATATGATTAAGGTTGGGCACCTTATTCTGGTAACACTATTGGATGCGGCCTACTCTGTAGTTATCACAAGTTATTGTAAAGATACTATAAACGAAGTGATCCAGATTCATTCATTATTGACATGAGGAGTGGGGACTTCCTATTCAATGAGTGGGGACTTACTTTATAACGTTGTTTACTGTTTAAGACTGACTATTTTGTTTAGATGACCTAGGTAACTCGACCTTAATTCTGAGCTAACTATGAACACCTGTTTATTCGGGATTATCCTTAGATTTTCATGGGTGAGGGTTGGCTCAACAACGCCGGCTCAATAAGCCTCCCATTTCATGGGCAAGATTGGATAGATAGCTCGGGACATAGGGTACAAGACGGAATTCATGCCTACTCGATTCAAGGATAAGAGAAAGGTTATTCTCTTAAGTACTAAATCCAGGTCTTGAACAAGAGGCCCCACCCTCTAACTGGCTCGAGAGGGATCCATTTTAATGATTGGATTATAAACCAATTGTTCATTAGAGGATCAGTTGGAACTTAAGGAAAGGGACATAATATCGAGGGTAAAACAGCAAATTGACCCAGTCGGTATTACGAACAATCTGTGAAGAGTCAACTTACTAGTTATGGTGAAATCATGTAGACACAAATATATCTACAGTGAGGAGAGTGCAACTATTGAGCTATAGTGATGTGACTCGAGAGTTAACAAATATTGATTAATTTGGTCTAAAGAGTTTAGCCAATTAATCTTAATCGTTGGAAATCATGATCTGTAAGTCCATAAGGTCCTTCTACTAGCTCGTAAAATATGAACACCTTGAATTATTAAATTGAGTGAATTTAGAATGATATCAATTTGAATTATACAAATTAAATTTCAATTTGAAAATGTTCAAATTGAAATTAGGGTTTTAAGTTTGAATTAGTTCAAAATCAAATTAGGGTTTGTTTAATTATATATGATATAATTAACGTTTAATTTGTTGAAATTAAATGAAATTGGAGAGTTTATAATATTTAAATATTGATTTAAATATCAATTACATGAGTAGGATTCATGTTAAAATTAGATGTGTGATTAATTTAATATTTGATATTAAATTAATTGATTAATTAAATATGTTTAATTAATTAATTTCCAATTTTATTCAATTTAAAGAAATTGGATTTTTGGTATTTAAGATTTAATTAATTATGAATTAATTAAATCAAATTTTGACTAATTTTTGAATTAATTAAAATTAGTATTAAAATATCAAAATTGGAAAATTTAGGTTTTAGTGGTTTTTTCCCACAAAAACAAGGCATGGGGTGTTCTTCCCTCAAATGCACAAGAATCCCACCAATTTGCCACTTGATTCTGAAGTAGTTGTTGGTGGATGTAATCTCTAGACTGCTTGCATGGTGTGATTCAATAAAATCTCTCGAATTGAAGAAGAAAAAGGAGATTAAGAGATGGAAAAAGTTTCTGAACTTCATCATCTTCTTCCTTTCAAAAAACCCAAAACTTTACCTCACAAATTCACTCAAATCTGAGTTCCACAACTCAAATTTAAGGCTGAGAATAGTAGAGAAGATCTATTGGTGGTTCGCGGTTGATTTGGAGCTGAATTGGAGCGAAGAGCAGCTTGGAATTGAAGAATTCGTCAAGAGGTATGTAACATGAAACCCATTTATGTTTTTTTTTTTTTTTTTGAAAATGTATGCTTTAGAACACAAATTAAATGTAATTAAAGTGTTTATTGATTTTGTTTGCTTCCGTTGCATGCTAGTATATTCTTTCAAAATAAGTATGCTGAGTGGCATTTAATTAAGAAAATTTCTCATGCAAGCCTAAGTATAAATAGGTTGGGCAAAGAAGGAGACTGTTTTGCCAAATTTTCTTACGCCTAAGTGAGAGAGAGCTACTTCCATCTGAAGACTTTGAAAGTTGAAGAATTTTTTGGCAAGCTAAAGGAGAGGTTGGAGGAATTTCGATCAACTTAAGGGAAATAATGCTCAAATTCTAAGGTAAGTAAGAGTTAAAATGTTTATAAGCAATTTCATTGAAGGGAGTTTAGCCAACTCTGAGATTAACTTATGAAATCTGAAAGATTGAAAATTGGAATGATGTTATGGATGAATAAGCAAGCAACTGCATACGAAGAACAAGTAAGCAGCCAACCAAGTGATGTTATGCGTTAACACATACGGGTATAGCCAGCTCACAACAAAGGAGCTTGGAGTATGTCGCATAATAGACGTTCATCGCATAGGCTAAGAAGGTGTTTCAACACTTATTTGAACACCTTGAGGACGGATTTCCAAATATCAGCCAATTATAAGGAAAGAGGGTTAAGAATAGCCTATACGATGAAGATAAATTATGATGCGGTAAACTTAGCTATGATGCGATGAAATTATTAGTATGTGATGGAGTCAAGTTGCGCTTAAGCTCAGAAGGGGGCTAATTATGCTGACCAAGGGACTTTCCCTTTCAGGGCAGACACAAATAGGATAGGTGTACAAACCCATTGGATAAGTAGCTTAAAACAGTGAGTGACAAGTTTTTACAAATGATTTTCAACGCATAGTCAATTTAACATGTTGTTTTTATATCATGATTTTCTCGATGCACATTTTTAATATGTATTGATCGCATGATCCATGTTTTTAAATGATGAAGTTATTTATGAGTTTAACATGCGTTTACAGTAAGTCTATGCCATGCTTTACTGCATGATGAAAGTTTATCAAGGAAATTTTATATGCATACTCCATGTTTACAAGGCACTATGCGATGATTTGAAATCATGAAACATGATCATCTCAAATATGTATTTTGGATATGTTCTTAAATGTTTAGATGTTTGTGTCTTGTACAAGCCCTACTCCAATGTTAGTACCGAAGGTATGGTAAGGTACCCATTTTCAGTAATGTCAGAGATCCTTGACAATGAAGGTATGGTAAGGTGGTCAGGGCCCAATTCAACTCTGTGTGCACGTATGACTATGTTATCAACGTTGATGAGATCGATTAGAGGGGCTTTCTCTCAACTAAGGTTATTAGGGATTCAGCAAAAGGGCCCTCCCACATGTTCAGACAGTAGAGTAGTGGAATTTTCATATTGATGCTAATAAGTTATATTTTGGGATTTCTACATGATGTATTTTTATGATTTCCAGTTCCATTTTCAAAACCCTTATTATGATTTTATAAAGGTTTCCTTGATAAGCATGTTCACGCTATTTATGACTTAAAACATGTTTTATTTAAGATAGTCACTCACTGAGGTTTCAAGCTCACTCTTTTAAAATGTTTTCCTCCTCAGGTAGCGATCGACGTCCTGAGGCCTAGTAGTTTTACCAGCCAGTCACTTCTTAGACCCATAAAGAGTGGATATTTAGATGGCTCATCATGTTCTGTTAAAATAGTTTTTATGTCCATGTCATGGGAACAAGATAGAGTTGTGTTGAACAAAATTTGTAAATAAGTTTGGTTTACAAAAAGGATTAAATATGTTGATGTTGATATTCTAATCAATAATAATTTGTATGATTTAAGTTGTTGCTGAGATTATGTGTTAAGTTTTAGTGGATTATAAATTTCTAATCAGGTTTAACAGGTGCTAAGGATACAGGTTCTCAGGAGTATGTTGGGCAGTAGTTGTCACAAGAGGGTTGGCAATGGCTGTCTTCACCTCTCTTCTCGACTTAAGAGGGTAATATGGGAAAGGCTGTGATAGTTGACCAATAGCAAACTTGTTTAATAGTTAAAATAGGTCATTATCTTGTAAAAGTTCGTTTACAAATTCACCTGGCAAAATCCTATCTAAGGCTTAAGGTACTTAAGTTGACGGTTTACAGAACACCTGCTACCTGGGGATCGAGCTGATTCTTGAATTTGGTCAATGATAACGGGCAGAAATGCACGTTATCATAATGCTAAGTTATTAAACAATGTTGGATTGCATTGATAAAATATGTTACTTTGCGTTCATTAAGCATCAGTTTCTTAATTTTACGGTCGCATGCGTCCAACGCATTAGAACAATTGATTTTCGTGTTTTTGTGCAGAATATGCGTTAATGCAATGCAAAGATTGTGATCATCAGAATTCATTGATCGAGCACAACTTCACCGCAAGGCTTTGCGTTGATCGTGCTCGCAAACATTCACCCAAGAAGGATCGCCGCAACTTGGTCAGCACAACATGGTGGGCGCATCTGGGTGAAAGGCCAATTAAGAGCGATGGGACAGAAAGCTGATGACATTCGAATCTAAATTAAGTTGACGGCCGATAACGGTCACAAAGTACATTCAGCTTTATCAGTGATAATTATTCGGCGCATCAATCAGGAATTAAAGCTGTCCTATCTGTACAACTAGGAGAGAGAAGCCGACTTTCACCATGGATGCTCTATAAATACCAAGTGCATTCTTCAGAGAAGGGGTTCATAAATTTTTACAACCAGTTGATCAGTCCGCACGTATTTGTTATTAGTTTTCTTTCATTTTAAGGTGGGCGCGAGGGAGAAAGTGGTGCTGGTAGATCGTTTCAGTAAGCTTGGGAGAGCGCCGGAAGCTCCAAGGATAGAGAGAGGGCTGACGCCTGCGGAAGCAAGAACATCTTTAGATCAGAATAAAGATTTCAGTGAAAAAAGCCTTTAACTTCCATTGTGATTTTGTACTCAACTCATTTATAAGAATGAAATTTCTTTCTCTATATCTATTCACTCTCTGTGATTCACGCATGAGTAGCTAAATCAGTTGAATGGGTTGAAAAGCATTTAGCTAGCACAACTAGGGAATCTTCATTCTTTGTGATTATCTTGTTTATGTATGCTTCATTCGTCCATTAGGGATAATCGAGAGGGTAGTCTAAGGACAGGATCTAGGCTTGGGAAGGTCAGGTCAGAATCTAGGCTCAGGAGAGTCAAATTAGAATGCATAATACAAGAGATAGGCGCTTATGAATGAGCATTATTTGTTATCAACGTATCGCATGCATCCTAGAGATAGGATATGATTATATGCGGTCACCTTGTTTTCATGCATTTTGCATCATCGCATAGGACAAGAGTAGAGACTTAGAGATGAGCTCTATGGACATTTTGCATTCAACACATGCGTCCTAGATTTAAGAGCATCGCATTTACATTGGAAAATGACTTGTTGTGCATGGTAGTAACATGATCGCATAGTCTGACGCATTCCCGAGTAACGCTAGCTAAAGATCTTCTCAACCCGTTTATCGCATACTCATTGCATCTATCAACGCAACTGTCTTTTCTCAAATCTTCTGCCTTTATTTATTTCTTTTTCATCAACGCAAACAACAAACTCAATACTGATTTATTTACTTGGTTACCGCAAAGTTGTCATAAAAATTACCAACGCATATTATTTTCACAAGTCCCTGTGTTCGACCCTGGACATACCAGGAAACTTAGAGGAATTTACACTTAGATTCCGCTGGGGAAACTTGAGTGCACAACGCAATTCCATCAACGCATAACATCCATATTTCCACTTCATAAATACAAGCATTAGTTAACCCAGTTTTATGAGCATGCATGAGCGATGTGAGGTTTTAAAAGATTTATCACTTAGACATCGTAGGTTAAATCCATTATAAAAGTTATACTTGGATAAACACCTAAACTTAGGTTGTATTTAATTAGTCGAAATATACCTAAGTAAAAATATACCTAAATTGTCTAGAACACTTGAATGGGAGAAAAATAGTTTTTAGCTCTCACATCTCTAAAAGTTCACACCATGAGATTCATACTCGATTTTGTGTCGTTATTAGGTGACTTCTCCATTCAAAAAGTTTTTGTTGTTGGAGTTGATGTCCTAAATCTCATGTATCTTGTAGTTTGTAAAGACAAATGATATATCTAATAAAATAAGATGTATTTTTATTAATGTTTAGACTGCATTAAACCAGTCCAATAAATTAAGATCCGAGGTTATTTTATGAAACTTAAACATGTATATGGAGACATACAAGTGGATCACGTTTAAGTGATAACCTAAACGATATGTAGTAGATAGATAAGGCTAGATACCATATCTTGGTGACACCACAAATACGACCTGCTTTGTAGTTGTTACAATTGTTATAAAGTTCTACAAATAATCTAATCCTGATCGTTCATGTGGAGACATGCGAGCGATGTATTCTATACAAATAGTTTGTATAAGACCCAACTACGAAATGAATAGTCTCTCTCTCTATATATAACACCATTGCTAGAAGAGACTTACATTTCATTAGGATGATCATAAGTGACTTGACCATAATCCCGAGTGAGTTGTGAACTTCTGTCTATGAGGTCAATCCTTTGATTTGTATGGGTAAGAGTGGCCTTGTTAGCCGATTCAACAAGCCTACCATTTTGGGAACTTGTCCGAATAAGGAGTTGGGAACACAACTACACAAGATGGAATTCACTCATTTTCCGACCTTAGGGAAGGTAGATAAATTGTCCTCTTAATAGCTGATTTTAGATCTTGAACATTGAGGTCTCAACCTCTCATTGGTCAGAGAGGTGTTAGTTTATAGTTGAACTATAAACTATTTGTTTATTAGAGGGAACAGTGGTATTTAAGAAGTTAGATGTAACTATAGGTGTAAAACAGTATTTTGACCCACTATAGTTATGAGCAATTTGTGAATGGTCAACTTACTGTTGATTGGTTATATCCCTGGACACAAAAATAAATCTACAGTGCGAAGAGTGCAGCTATTAGTCTTTAGTGGATTGACCGGTAGTTAATGAAAATTTATTAATTTAATTAAAGAGTTTAATTAATTAATCTTATATCATTGGAGCTTCTAATCCGTAGGTCCATAAGGTCCCCTTGTTAGCTCACTAAATGATATATAAGAGGAATTGTTTGAATTATTCATATCAATTGCATGTTAATTAGATTAATATAACATGGTTGATTATAAATGTGATCTATAATTAAAAGAGAAAAATATTTGAATAAGATTCAAATATTAAAGAGATGTATACATATAAATATGTGATAATTATATGTTGGTTAATTCTATATTAAATATAATTTATTATAGTCGTTTAATTAATTAACCAGTGGTTAATTAATTAATTAATATTTTTTTAGAAGTGGAGGTAAATAAACATGTGATCTTTATTAATTAATTAATTAATTGTATATATTAAATTGGATTTAATATATATGGTTATTTAATTATTGAACTAATTATTAATTAAATGAGAACTTAGAGTAGGAAAAGGAAAGACTTGGATAGGGGGTCATCCCTCCTCTCCATAAATAGGTCTTCATGGCCCATGCAGACAAACACTTGAATTGGGAATTTTGAATCCTAGTCTCCTACTACTTCTCTCAAAATCTCTCTTATTTTCTCTACTACTTCTTCTTCCTTTTCCAAGTCTTGCAGACCACACATCCAATTCTTCGGATCCTAAAGAATAACAAGGCTTCACTTACGATGGTGTCCTCTGATCATTGAAGAGACGTTCTGGAGAAGACGCGAAGGAAAGCGTGAAGAATTTGGGAATCTACAAAGGTAAGGTTTAGCTCTTCCCTCTTTTCTTATCTTAAATGCATGCTAATTTTGAATATTTATCCATTGTGTTATTATTTTTATATCGTATTTTGTTTCTGTAAAATCAAAAAAAAATTGCAAGGCAATCACACACTTCCTCTTAGGATTCGATCCCTTCAGTTGGTATCAGAGCTCAATTTGTGCAATTTTGATTTTCATTTTTTTCTTTTAGAAACAAAATCAGAATAGAATTGTGGGTTGCTTTAATATATGCATGAGATTTATGTGATTTTAATTGTAGTTTATGGGTTGACTGTTTAAGCTTTTGGCATTTAGATTTACAGTTTCAATTGATGAGATCAATGTAAAACCCAATATATATGGATATTTTTTTAGTGTAAATCGAGTTTGTAAGTCATTGTCATTCGTGGCAAAAAGTTTTGTGAAAAGAACTCGAGAAAACAAAGGCAAAACAAGAAAAAACGCAGAGAAACAATGTTGTGCAGTTCGATTTTTCAGGGACAACTTTTACAAATTCGTCAATAACTAGAGTTCTAACCGTTGGATCGTGCTAAAATTTGGTCAGTATGTTCAAGATATGTAAGGTCTCGTTTTGAATGGTTGGATCATCGTTTTTGCTTTAGTTTATCTATTGTCGCTGCTCAACAGAAGTAGTTTTTTTTTGTGTCTTTTTTCGTTTTCTTTTAGGATTTTCTAAAATCTAGGGTTTTAGATTTTATTTGATTTTCCAGGAATGTTAATAGCTAGTCAACTTTGCTATTTTTTTAATTTAATTATATATGAGATGTATGATTTTAATTATTTCTGAATGGTGCATGAAGTATGTCATTTAGATTTAAAATCCCACCTTAGGTTAAACATGTTCATGCATCATGTCAAAATGTAAGTGTTATATTTTTGGGATGCATGATTAAATAAGCATGCTCATGCATCTTGATATAAGTGTTATATTATTTTAGATGTATGATACATTAAACTTGTTCATGCATTAATTATTATAATGTATGATGATATGATGGATATGTGTGCTTAATAATTGTTAGATATAAGTGTTATATTTTTCAAGTAAAATAAATTTTGCATTGATTATGACATTACTTAGATAATTATAAATGTTATATCTAATAAATGTATTTGAATGCAATTATAGATTTTATTTTTCATTATTTTATAATGGTTATAAGTATAATGAAATTAGAATTAAAATCTACGATAAAGAGTTGCATGTAACCATAGATCCACTTTAATTGTAAATGGTTTAAAATTAATTCACTTGGACTTATATTAAACACATTTCTAATGAAATTAGAAATAGGTTAATCTCTTAATTCGTTTTAATAGGATTAAAATGAATTTCAATAAGAGATTAAACTTATAAAATAATTGCTCATAAGGGACCTTTGTCTAAGGAAAGATCTGTCTAGGCTGAGGTATTTAAGCTGACAAAAACGAAACACCTCTACCTGGGAACCGACCTGGAAGGTGAATAGAACAAATAAGCATGCAATAAGTGACTGATTTCGTTAAAATGTTTAACAAATGGAGTAACATATTGTTGAAATATTCAATATAAGTGTTCATTAGAGGAATCAGTGATATTCAAGAAGTTAGATGTAACTACGGAGTAAAACCATATTTTGACCCAACTATAGTTATGAGAAATTTGTGAAGAGTCGACTCACTGTTAATTAGTTATAACTATGGACATAGAAATAAATCTACAGTACAAAGAGTGCAGCTATCGATCTTTAGTGGTGTGACCGATAATTAATAAAAATTGATTAATTTAATTAAAGAGTTTAATTAATTAATCTTATATCATTGGAGCTTCTAATTTGTAGGTCCATATGGTCTCCTTGTTATCTCACTAAAGGATATATAAGAGAAATGGTTAGAATTTTTTCAAATCAATTGCATATTAACGAGAATAATATAATATGGTTAATTACAGATGTGATCTATAATTGAGAGAGAAAAATATTTGAATAAGATTCAAATATTAAAGAGATGTATACATATAGATATATGATAATTATACGTTGATTAATTCTATATTAAATATGATTTAATATAGTCGTTTAATTGATTAATTAACGATTAATTAATTAATTAATTAACTTTTGAGAAGTATAAATAAATAAACATGTGATGTCTATTTATTTATTAATTGATTTTATATATTAAATTGGATTTAATATATATGGTTATTTAATTATTGGACTAATTAATTAAATAAAAGTTATATAATTAAATTAGAACTAGAGTAGAAATAGGAAAGACTAGGTGAAAGAGGTCACCCCTCCTCTTTATAAATAGGCCTTCATGGCCCATGTTTATGACACTTTCTCTCAAAATTTGATTTAAGAATTCTTAATCCTAGTCTCCTACTACTTCTCTCAAAATCTCTCTTATTTTCTCTACTACTTTTTCTCCCTCTTCCAAGTCTTGGAGACCACACATTCAATTCTTGGGATCCTAGAGAATACACAATGTTTTATTTACAGTGGTGTCCCTTGATCATTGAAAAGACATTCCAGAGAAGACGTGGAGGGAATCTACAAAGGTAAGGTTTAGCTCTTCCCTCTTTTCTTCACTTAAATGCATGTTAATCTTGATTGTTTATCCATTATGTTATTATTTTTATATCGTATTCCATTTATGTAAAATCGAAAACAAAATTGCAAGGTGATCACACGCCTTCTCTTGGGATTTGTCCCCTTCATTTGCATGGGTCAATAGCAAGGTGAATAGGAGAAGTTCTTCATAGCAAGTTGGAGAAGGAAATGTGTCAAGATATCCTACGATCTCCTCCATTAGGTTGCACCGTGAGTTTCCTATTGTTGAGATTGGTGTTCTAATTCTCCTGAAGTCTCGTTGTTTGTAATTGTTACACATTGTTTTATGAATAAAATAACTGTTATTTCATCATGGCATTTACTCATATTCAATAAACAAAGCTCCATGGTTATCTTATGTAAACTTAAAGCATGTATATGTGATATACAAGTGAATCATGTCTTAAATGATAAACTAAGCAGGTCTGTAGTATAAGGATTAAGGTGAGATACCTGATCCTGGTGACACTACGGATACGACCTGCTTTGTAGAGGTTTGCAAGTGTTATAAACACTACAGATGGTAGATCCTAACCATTCATGTGGAGATATACGAGCGGGGGTGTCCTATACAAAGAGTTTGTATAAGACCGGACCACGAGATGACTAGACTCTATATATAACGCCGTTGATACTAGAAACTTACATCTCACCTAAACGACCATAGGTGACACGACCTCAATCCTGATTATTTTGGGAACTTCTGTCTTTGAAGGCGGTCCTTTGATTAATATGTGTTAGAGTGGCCAGATTGCCAACTCAACATGCCTACCTTTTTAGGGACTTGTCTGATCTGGGAGCTGAGAACTCACTTACATAAGATGGAATTCACTCCTTTCTTGAAGCAGGGGTAAGTAGATAGATTGCTCCTTTAAGAGCTGATTCCGGGGCTTGAACATAGTGACCACAGTTTCTCTTTGGAAAAGAGGACTCAGTCATAGTAGGACTATGACTTATGTTCATTAGAGGATTCAGTGATACTTAAAGAGTTAGATGTAACTGCAGGGGTATAACGATTATTGGTCGAGCTGTACTTACGAGCAATCTGTGAAGAGTTATCGTATTGTTGATTGGTTAAGATGGACACATAATATATTTGTAGTAAGGAGGGTTCAGTTATGGATCCCGTGACTAAAGAGTTTAGTCAGTTATTCATGTACCATTGGAGCTTCGAGCTACAGGTCCATAAGATCCCCTTGGTAGCTCAATGGATTCAAGTTGAAGATCAGTTATTGGTGTTGATTTGAAATGTTTAGATTGACAAGAAGAAATGCGATTATATATGATATGATCGGTATGGTGTATGAGATACATCAAGTAGAGGATTAATGTAAATGAGATTTACATTAAGTGTCATGGAATAGAAAAGAGCTGTGGTTTATATGTTTCATGAGATGAAATATTATAACTATAAGTTATAAATATATTATTGTAAGCTAGTTATCATTTATATTTATAATAATATTAATTATTGGATAATTATCTCTTTTTCTCTAATAACTAATTGAGTGGGAGGTTATTGGTGGTTTCATGATAACCGTGAGATAAAAGGAAAAATATTTTCCTAATTTTAGTAAGAAAATAAAAGAAAAGGATTTGCAAAAACGTTGATTTGAGATTTCCAATCTCGGAATTACTCACAGAGAAGTGGTCAAGTAAATCAGATTTACTAAGCGATAACTTGGAGTTAGCTAATCGATCGTGGAGTGTTAGTACACGATAGACACTTAGCTAAACGATGAGCTAAACGATCACATAACTTTTGCTAGATGATCGCATAGCTTTTCCTACACGATTGAGCATCGACCTATACGATAGGTTGTTCCATCTCTCACTTGCTCAATCGTTTACACGATTATGGTTCCTCCGATTTTCTGCCTCAAACCAAGTCCAAACGGAGCCCACCCTCTAAATTCTCACACCAAGAATACCAAGGTAACCTTCCTGGTGGTGTCATACTCAACTCGACACCGTCGAAGTTCTGTGGAGGCCGTTTGCAATGTTCGGGGTTTTCGTGACCTTAGTGATCGCTTAGTTCGAGTGCGCAGTATTCGTGCAGTGTAGTAGTCGTGTTAGACGAACGTTCGTGTGTTGTTGTGTTGCTGCGATCGAGTGTTCATGATCAAGGAACTTGAAGATGAGTCTTCAAAGGTTTGTTGATCCTATTCTTTGATCATGTATTATAAGCACGTTGTAATTTCTATTTTATGCATAACTGCATATTTCTGTTTGTGATTGTAATTGTAAAGTTTATATACGATTGTAATTTGGAAAGATCATTTCACTGCTCATGGAAATCCTCGTGTCCGATTTCCTTCACCTTTGTTCTGTCTGCGTGTCATTTTTAGGCGACCACCCATTTAGAGGGTTGTTTCATAAGAATTGGAACAACGCAAACTCTAGAAATAGGTAGGGTCTCTTAAGTCTGTTTTCAGCATTGTCTGCCCCCTTGGTAGCTTGTTGATTCCAGTCTCTAAGATCTGAAAATGGCGGGTTACACTTACAAGAATTACTAAATGTTAGTAATTTTTTTACCAAAGAAGCGATAACTAAATGTTATAGGAATAAGAGTAATTCCGGTATTAGTATTTAGTCAAGAATGTCTTAGTTCAGTGAAGGAGTAATAGAATGCCCCTCAGTAGTGGTTACTCTGACTCACTGAAGCATGATTGCAAATTAGTAATGAATTATTCATGTACATTATTCCTTTTTGCTAAAATTTGATTGGATTTAATAGAAATTCACTAATAGAATTTATTTATATTTTCAGCATGTCTAACTCTATAATTCAATTACTCGCTTCAAATAAGTTTAATGGAGACAATTACTAAATATGGAAATCAAATATAAACAAGATACTAGTAATTGATGATCTGAGGTTCATTTTAACAGAGGAATTTCCTCCAATTCTTGGCTCATCTGCAAATCGAAATGTTCGGGTTGCCTATGATAGAAGGGGGAGGGCAAATGAAAAAATCCGAGCCTATATCTTAGCAAGTATATTATATGTTTTAACGAAGAAACATAAGAGCATGGTCACCGCAAAGGTGATCATGGATTCGTTGCAGGCGATGTTCGGACAATTTTCCACATCTGTTAGGCACGATGCTCTTAAGTATGTTTACAACTCTTGCATGAAGGAAAAAAATCTCTGTTAAAGAATGTGTTTTAGATATGATGGTCCACTTCAACATGATAGAGGCAAACGATGTTGTCATAGATGAAAAAAGTCAAGTCAGTTTCATCATGCAATCTCTTATGAAGAGCTCCTGCAATTCCACACGAATGCAATGATGAATAAAATTGAATATATCCGACAACTCTTTTAAACAAGCTCTAGACTTACCAGTCTCTTATGAAAAATAAGGGACAAGAAGAGAAAGTAAATGTTGTCACCTCTAACAAATTCCAAAAAGGATCATCCTCAAGAACTAAGTTTAAACCTTCCATTTCTAAAAATAAGGGTATTCAGATGAAGAATAAGGAAAAAGGGGGAAATAAAGGCTCCTACAAAACGCAAAGGCAAGGAAAAAGTTGCAGACAAAGGAAAATGTTTCCGCTGCAATGAGGATTAGCATTAGAAGAGAAACTGCACAAAATACCTTACTGAAAAGAAAGCTAAAAAGGCAAATCAAGGTAAATATGATTTACACGTATTTGAAACATGTTTAGTGGAGAATGATAACTCTACCCAGATTAAATTCAGGGACCGCTAACCATATTTGTACTTTTATTCAGGAAACTAGTTCCTTGAGACATACTGCAAAGAACGAGATGACTTTCAAGGTTGGAACATGAGAAGTCGTCTCAACTAAAGCAGTAGGAGACCTGAAGTTATTTTTTGGAGATAGATTCATTTTACTTGAAAATGTATTTTATGTTCTTGGAATTTAATACACGTCTCTTTTTGTTAGAACAATTGTATAAAGTATCTTTTGAAATTAATGAAGTGTTCATTAGCTCAAGAGGAGTTCAAATTTGTTCTGCAAAATTTGAAAACAACTTATATGTGGTAAAACTGAAGGAGTAATATAACATACAATGGAAGAATTCAAAATCAATAAGCACTCTAATTACACTTAATTTGAGTTTTAGACATGCTATACAAGTAAAGTTCATTAGGGTATTTGTGTTGTACAATACCTTTGAAGAACTCTCCGAATTCAACTGGATTTCCACGAGCTTGAGCTTGAATCTACAATTAGACTACCACTAAGATCTTCTTTATTAATCTCAAAAAGAATTGTGTGGTGGGAACACTCAAATTGAGCTGAATTTTGGATGAACTTTGGTGGGTTTTTAGGGTTTTCAAACCAGCAGTCTTTTCGTTTAGAAAACTCTGAAAACTTGCTTAATTCTCAGCATGAAAGTTTAATATATAGACCAATTTCATGCATGGAGAATGTCTGCATGTAAGACAGCTCCTACTGGGGGTTTTAATTGAAGAGGTAAGTAGAATTAGATGATAAATCACCCAAATTTGTTTAATGGATTTTTCCCAAATTTGGGAAAAATCCACTAACTCAATTAACTTTTTGTAAAATTGATTTTCTTCATTTAAATAAAATAATTTTATTTAAATATTTTAGTTTTATACAATTAATTCAAAATAATTAATTAATTTTTTTAGAATAGGTAATTAATTTAAATAAATTATTAACTAATATTCAAAATAATTAATTTAAATAAAAACTAATTCAATTTTTAATTAAACCTTTTAATTAAATTATTATTAACTTAATATCTTAATATTAAATTAATAAAATACCAATTTCACCAATATGATTCAATTTCATATTATTAATATTTAAATCATAATTTAAATATTAATTGATTCTCCAATTTCGTTCAATTTTCGATAAAATTAAAAGTTTCAATTGTATCGTATACAATTAATTGAAACCCTAAAAATTGAATTTGAAGGTTTCAAATTCATAACTCTAATTTCGTCAAAAAATACTCAATTTATTAATTCAATTTATGAGCTAGTTGAGGGACCTAATAAATCTATAGATCATAATCTCCAATGATTTGTAATAATTGGTTAAACTCTTTAAACCGAATTAATTACTATTCGTTAACTATCAAGACATACCACTATAGCTCGATAGTTGCACTCTCCTTGCTGTAGATGTATTTCTGTCCATTTTAACCATAATCGGTTAGTCGATCATTCACAGGTCATTCATATTTACAGTTGGGTCAAAATTACCGTTTTACCCCTATAAATGTATCTTGTACCTTAAGCTCCCATTGATTCTCTATTGAACAACTGATTCACTATACCATTTATGAATCATCTACCAGGAGAGGGTGAGGCCCCATCTTTCAAGATCCGAAATCAGCACTTAAGAGAACAATCTATCTGCTAACCCTAAGATGGGTAGGAGTGAATTCCATCTTGCAAGGCTATGTCCCTAGCTATCTATCCGGTCTTATCCCAAAATGGGAGACTTATTGAGCAGTGTTATTGGACTACTCTTACCTATGCAGATCAAAGGATGATTCTGAATAAATAGGAGTTCATAGTTAGCTTAGGATTAAGATCGAGTTATCCTAGGTTATTTTAATATGAAATAGTCAGTTTTAACAGAAAAGTGACTATCTCGAGGTCCAGTCTTATGCAAACTCACATATCTCTAAATGAATGATCTATGGATTACATCATTTGTATCATCATACAAAAATGGGTTACCTTCAATAGTGTTACCAGGATGAGATATTCAATTCCATCCATATACTTATAGACCATTTAGGCTATATATTATAACTTGATCATATTTATGTCACTACATAAAGTTAAAGTATTCATACTATAACCATGGATTTGTTTATTGGATTTTCATAATAGAATGCAATATCAACAACTTTATTGAATAAAATACTCAATAATATTTTATTGATAAACAGAATGTTTAATACAAAATATGAACTGCAAGTTTTTAGGACATCCCCAACAAAAACTAACGGAGGCAAAAACTATTTTGAATACTGAGATGGTTAAAACAGCTGAAACTCAAAATAAAAGGCGAAAAATTTCTCCTAATACCTATCTTTGACACTTGAGACTTGGCCACATTAATCTCAATAGGATTGGGAGATTTGTCAAGAGTGGACTCCTAAGTCAATTAAAAAACAACTTTTTGCCTCTATGTGAGTTCTGTCTTGAGGGTAAGATGACCAAAAGATCTTTTATAAAACAATGTCTTAGAGCCAAATAACCTTTGGAACTCATGCATTCAGATCTCTATGGTCCAACTAATATCATAGCATAAAGAGGGTATGAATATTTTATCAGTTTTATTGATGATTATTCAAGGTATGGCTATGTTTACCTAATGCATCACAAGTCCGAAACCCTTGAAAAGTTCAAGAAGTATAAGATTGAGGTTAAGAACCTGTTAGGTAAAACAATTAAAACACTTCGATTAGAGCAAAGTGGATAATGTATGGACTTGAGATTTCAGGACTATTTGATAGAACATGGAATCCAGTCCCAACTCACAGCACCTGGTATACCTCAACAGAATGATGTATCAGAAAGGAGAAATAGAACCCTATTAGACATAGTTCGTTCAATGATGAGCTATGCTTAATTACTTAATTTATTTTGGGGATACGTAGTACAAACTACAATATACATTTTGAACATGGTCCCTTCAAAAAGTATTTTTGAAATAGCATATGAATTATGAAGAAGGTGTAGAGATAGTTTACATCACTTTAGAATTTGAGGATGCTTGACATACGTGTTGGTGCAAAATTCGAAGAACTTGGAACGTTGTTCAAAATTGTGCCTATTCATAGGATACCCCAAGGAAACGAAAGGTGGTCTGTTTTATGATCCTCAAGATGACAAAGTGTTTGTATCGATAAATACTCCATTTTTAGAGGGATCAACCTCGCAGTAAAAGAAGTTACAGATAAACCAACAAACCAACAAGAGATGTTGATTAGGTCAGTCCTCAACAAGAGTTATTGATGGAATTGGTACTTCTGATGAATCACATTCTTCTCAAGAGTTGAGAATGCCTCAACGTAGTGGAAGAGTTGTTCAACAGGCCAACAGGTATATGGGTTTAATGGAAACTTAGATCATCATACCTGATAATGACATTAAGGATCCATTGACCTATAAACAGACAATGAATGATGTAGACCGAGACCAATGGATCAAAGTCATGGACCTTGAAATTGAGTCTATGCACTTCAATTTGGTCTGGAAACTTGTAGATCAGTCGGATGGGGTAAAATCTATTGGTTATAATTGGATTTACAAGATGAAACAAGACCAAGCTAGTAAGGTATAAACCTTTAAGGCTCGACTAGTGGCAAAAGGTTATACCCAAAGAGAGGGGGTGGACGATGAAGAAACCTTGTCTCCTGTTGTCATGCTAAAGTTGATTAGAATACTATTGTCCACATATGCTTTCTATGATTATGAAATTTGGCAAATGAATGTCAAGAAAACCTTTCTAATTGGAAATCTTAAATAGAGTATCTATATGGCTCAACCAGAGGGGTTCGTTGAATAAGGTTAAGAGCAAAAAGTTTACAAGCTAAAACAATCAGTTTATGGGTTTAAACGAGCATCTAGATCCTGAAATATAAGGTTTGACATTGCGATCAAATCTTATGGTTTTGAACAGAATGTCGACGAACTTTGTGTCTACAAGAAGATTAACAACAAAGTTGTAGCTTTCCTAGTATTGTACGTTAAAGACATCCTACTCATTGGGAATGATATAGGATACTTAACTGACGTCAAGCAGTGGCTAGCAACCCAATTCAAAATGAAAAATTTGGGAAAAGCTCGGTATGTTCTAGGAATCCAAATAGTTCGGAATCACAAGAACATAATGTTAGACTTGTCTCAAGCATCATATATAGACAAGCTACGGTCAAGGTATATGATGTAGAATTCCAATAGAGGTTTGTTACCTTTCAAGCAAATTTACCTGTCAAAAGAACATTATCCTAAGACACCTCAAGAGGTTGAAGATATGAAATGTATTTCCTATGCATTAGTTGTTGGTAGTCCGATGTATGCTATATTATGTACATGACCTGACATATGCTACATAGTGAGAATAGTCAGTAGATATCAGTCCAATCCAGGAAGTGATCATTGGACTTCTGTTAAAAATATCCTCACGTATCTTAGGAGAATGAGAGACTATATGCTCGTATATGGTGCAAAGGATTCGATCCTTATAGGATACACTGACTTTGATTTTCAGACTGATATAGATTCAAGGAAATAAACATCAGGATCGGTGTTCACTCTAAACGGATGAGCTATAGTTTGAAGGAGTGTTAAGAAAAGTTGTATTGATGAATCCACCATGAAAGCTAAGTACGTGGCTACATGCGAAGCGGTGAAGGAGGTTGAATGACTTAGGAAGTTCTTAAACGATTTGGAAGTGGTTTCAAACATGCATCTACTATCACCCTTTGTTGTGACAGTGAAACAATTGCACATTCTAAAGAACCTATAAGCCATAAACGTGGGAAGCACATTAAGCAAAAATATCATCTCGTCAGGGAGATAGTGCATCGAAGAGATGTAGTTGTCCATCAGATAGCCTCGGAAGATAACATTGTTGATCCATTTAGAAATGCCTCACGCTAAAGTGTTTGAGGGTTACCTAGTGAGTTTAGGACTACGAGTTATGTAAATATAGGGCAAGTGGGAGAAGTCATGGGTATGTGATGCCCTGGTTTGTTGAATTTATGTTCTTTCTCTCACACTCAACATTGTATGTATGTGACCCCACTAGAGTTCTAGTCAAAGTGGGAGTTTGTTGGGTTTTATGTCCTAAAACTCGTGGTTTGTAAACATTAAACATATTCTATTTTGCAATAAAGATGTTATTGAGATTTATTTAGTAAAATTGTTATTGAATATATGAAATGCACCTTTAAAAACCCTAATTCCAATAAACTAAGAATCCCTGGCTATAACATGAATTATTGAACTATATGTGGAGACATAAAAGTAGATCGAGTTCAAGTATATTGCCAAAACAGTTTATAGTATAAGGATAAAGATAAGGAGCAATATGTAATTACATGGGTAAAATGGTAATTGTGACCCAGATGTAATTACGAACAATCTATGAACGATCGAATTACTAATCATGGTTAAATCAAGTAGACAGAAATATATATACAGTGAGGAAAGTGCAACTATTGGACTTTAGTGGAGTGTCCTAGTAGTTAACAAATGTTGGTTAATTAGGATAAAGAATTTAACTGGTTAATCTCAGATTGTTGGAGTTCATGATTTGTAGGTTCATTGAGTCCCCCTGCTAGCTCAAATCGAACTAAACCTTAAGATAATGTGATGAGAGAATATGAGACGTTCAAATTCGATTTAGGGATAAGAATTAATTATATGTAATATAATTAACGGTTTTATTATCGATAATTGGAAATATTTAAATATAATTTATATATTATATACATGAGTAGAGATTCATGTCCGGGATTGGTGTTTTAATGATTTAATATTTGATACTAAATTATTTAAAAATTAATTATTAGAATTAATTTTATTTAAAATCAGTTCGAAAGAAGTGAATTTTATTTAATATTAATTATTTTAATTAATACTATTTAAAATTGAAACTCATTTAAAAATTGGATTTTTTGGAAATTCAAATTAGATTGATTTTTTTTTTTTTTTTTTTTTTTGGAAATTCATTTAAAATGGATTTCAAGTTAGTGGGACTATCCAATTTTTCCTAAAATGGATTTCAAGTTAGTGGAATTATCCAAATTTTCTCATTAATTATAACCCCTAAAACCTAACTTTTGCGTGCTTAATTATGTCGCTTTGAGGTTAATTCACCTTCCATGAATTCTTCTTTAAATATAAGAAAAATTAGCTTGGAAAAAGGTTCCATGCATTTTAGTTTATGAAGCCTTATTTTTCTCTCAAAGTTCTTGACATAAAAACTTTAAAATTCTATTTTTCTCTTCAAATTTCATCACAAATTGGATTCCACAATCTGTTCTAAGGTCGGAGAATAGCGGAAAAGACTTTAGCGGTAGTCCACGAAGTGTTTGTGATCTTTTCAACTAAAAGATAGCTCCTTTTTTTTTTTTTTAGTTTCATCAAAGTTTGCATCTTTAACCCTATTTCCAAGTTATAAACATGCATGCTTGTATCTCAAATCCTATGTCCAAGTTATATTCATGCATGCTTCAATCTTTAAAATTAATGAATTTGGAGTGCTTAAAGTCTTAATTGCTTCCACATGTACGTTTTTAACTCTTACACCAGTTCCCTCGGTGCAATACACCTGGGAAGTGAGTCATACAAAAGGATGCGCCCAAGGTTCACGTCTATCACCAACACAACCTAGTGTTGTTTGTAGTTGAATGGGCTATAGACCTAGTCGAAATCTGCTCATCTCGGCTGGTGTCCAACTTCCAATCCGAACATATAATCATATAAATGTGCTCTTTCTCCCATACTTGAGCAGCTTCTTCACTCTTTTTCTTATATATGGCGTGGAACATGCTATCTGAACCATGTAGGTTTAGGTGACCCTGCAAAACAAATAACAATAGTTTAAGGGTATATCAATCATGTAAAATTGTGCATTAAAATTTAAATCATTAATAATACATACCATGCCATGTGGCAATGTCGTGAATAGATGTGCACATATCTCCGCCCGACTAATAAACTTCCGCCGGAGAAACATGAATATAGAATCAAGTATCTGTAATTTACAAGTTCAGTCAATGAATGAAAATAGAAAATAACATGCATATAAAAGTAACAAAGGATGTTAACTTATGTCGTTCTTAATCCAAAAAATGTCACGTGTTAGCTCCCGAAACAACTTCTTCATAGTGCAATTCCTCCTGAAGAGGACGCCTATACCCGACTAGTGAGGACCTATATCTACGCTGGTCAACTAGATCATGAACTCATTCATCACGTCCTCTGGAATAGCATGTGTTAGATTGTAGGGGACGGTATCAGTCGAACATTCTTCGAGTTGAATGTAATGCTTCTTCCCTGTCACCTTTACTATGTCAAATGGAGGGACGTACAATTGTTTTGACTTCATCTTCCTACCTGTTCGTCTCTGTTCCCTCTCAACAACCACAGACTCGCTCTTCACATTGGGTTCGACCTTCACCGTGGGCTCGCCCATCACATCGAGTTCGACCTTCACCTTGGGCTTGCCCTTAATCCTCAAACTTTTCAATGCTTGTGGGTGAAGTAACTCAGGATGCGGTAGAGTCAAAAGGGGAAAAGGGTGGTATCTCGTGAAGCAGCATAGCAAGAGGAGTGGTGGATAATGGAGGATGAAGGAGAGTAGTGTATACTGGAACAATGGAAAGGATGGACTCGGTGGGAAGGATGGGATTAATGGTGGTGGAATAATGGGGTCACAGGATTCGGTGGAGGGTGAATAAACGAGGTAAGGGAACTCTGTGAAGGGTGGAGGAATATGGTCACTAGACTTGATGGTTGGTGGAGAAATGGGGTCACGAAACTCGGTGAGGGATGAAGGAATGAGGTCACGAGACTCGGTGGAGGGTAAAGGAATGGGGTCACTAGAATCGGTGTGTAGTGTGTCGATGGGGAATGAACGGGTGGGTTTTGGCTCAGTGGACTCCATGCCTAAACCCTACATCATTAAATAAGTACGTTAGGTCAAACATTGCATGTTATAGATTTACATTAGAACAAGTTTAAGATAATACTACTTACCCGACCAAGGATCACAGTAGGCTGGTGATTTTTTATATGCCAGTCTGAAGAACACTCAAGTCAGACTTTACATGTTTCTAAGTCTAACTGCACATCATCCAATTTATGTTCCACCATCGACACTCTCTGGTCTATGTCATGGTGTGATCTACGAATGCCTACACCTCTCATAGGCTCCGGATGGAATGTATTAGGCTGAGGCGACACTCGCTCCTCAATGAGGGGCACATGCTCATGAGACTCATTATGAGGAGGGTGAGTCTCACACTTGTCAATAGGGGGCTTATGAGATTGATGCTCGTGGAGTTTGGCTCGTGACTCTCGAAGTCATTGGAGTGACTATGAACATTATCATCGTGGTGTAGTCTGTGTGCCTCTGCGAAGCTCATTTCAACATCGCTCATATATGAGTCGTGATCAACCATAGTGTTTTTATAATGCCTCTCCCTATCCGACATGATTAGTGGTGTGGGTGTGATCCTTGTATGTATAGAACAACGAAGAATTTGTTAGTTACACGCGGCCTTCGCCTTAAATCCAAATAAATATTGAAGTAATACACTAACCTTGCTGGACTCAAACACGTCTCGCTGTATTATTCTGGTCGGCATTGAGTAGGTACACTCCCATGTCAGGAATTGAGTTACGACATGTCTATTTAGTCGGGTTGCAACTTTTCCGACAACTGTTGATATGATCTCATATGCCCACATTTACCATAATTAATAAACGACTATAAAACAGGAAAAAGTAGTAACCGATATTGTAACTAAAAAGACCAAGGAATGGATATTACCTGGAATGCATGAGGAAACCCGGTAGGTTGTACTTGACAGTGTAACTCTTATTGTTCTTTGACCTTTTCTTCTAGTTTTCGGCCTTACCATTCAATCCTTTTTGCACTCCAAGAAGCATCATCTCCTATAGCACGTTTCCTTAATCGATGCTGTTGAAGTAATCCAAATCCTCTACATCACTTAATAAGGTATTGTCGATATTGGCCTTCATCTTCTCCCTCCCCACAATAGCCAATTCAGTGTAATAGACCAATGTCATCTTCATAACGCCCATGCCATTCTCAAACTCGATCTCCTTGTACACTGACTCTAAGGTACTAATGTGAATGTTACCTGTAAAATCATTCTTTAAGTACCTATTACGTAGTGATCCAGGTGCTTTAACCCTTCTCACAACTACTAGATTAGGTAACCACCATAATCCCGTCACCAACAGGAATTCTTCTTTGGAGAATGTTACAATCGTGCCATTCAAATCGAACATCGTTGCATCCTTTTTATTGTCTTCAACTTCCCTTAATATAATGTAGTGGACCAATGAGCTATTAAGGATAATGTCCATATCTACAAATCGTCCAAATTTTGTCTTTTTGAAGAGGGCAAACTGAGTAGGGGTAAACTTATCTTTCACTATTTTGTTAATCGTCCCAATGTGAGAGGATAGGCTGGTCGCTTGGCCTGGGAAGCGATCCTGGGGAGGAATCTTAAATTTTCTAGTTATATTGCATAGAACAACAAAAAACATTAGAAAGTAAACATTCTATTAAATATTTGATACTCGATGCACACTATAAGGTACTCGATTACTCAACATAGGATACATGCTACTCGATACACGCTACATGTGATTCGATGGTCGATTGTCGAGCATTCAATTTGATTTTCTACTTTCACGACTAGTCATAATCAAACCCCAAACCCAAACTCTAGACGGCCTGAAATACCAAAACTATGAAAACCGAAAAAAAAATCTTAACTCCAGCCAAACATGCAAGATATGAAAATCAAAATGAAAACGAGGAAAAACCATATCGGTCGGTATCAAGGAACATGAAAATGCAAAAAAGAAGAACACTGAACCAAAATATAAACAAAGAGACGATTGTTATCTGATGCAGAGAGAATCAAGAAAGAATTTCGAGTCAAGAGGTGTAGTCGTCTAGGGATATAGACTCAGAAGACGAGAGAGGTCTTGTGAAAATGGTAAGAGCAAATGAGTTGAAGTGGTGAAACAATATAACGAGTTGACGTTGAAGCTACAGTTAAGAATTCTAAAAGTTTAAAATGATTGAGTATAAAGTAATCGAGTATCGAGTATGACGTGGATATGATCGAATATGGTGGATATAGCACGTGTTGAGTTCCATTGTATACCGTGCATTAAGTATCGAGTGACAAGCCATCGAAGATCGAGTTCCTTGGTAGTGGAAGACGCGAGGGTGGATTCAAGGACGAAGCGATAAAATTACACGTGGATGACGCAAGCAAAATGTTTTTCATTTAGGCCTCCAAATTGAGGCCATCCCTAAAAAAAAAAACCCAAGTTCAAATCTCCATACTCTTTTTTTCTCCCTTTTTTTATAACATATAGGATGGAAGAACTAATTGATAGTATAAGTATTATGTTAGTTGAATTATACTTATTTTATCAAATCTCCGGACAATTGTACAACAAGAAAAGGAAAAAAAAGGGCAAAATCAATGTCCATATTTTAGCTTTACTAAATTTCCTACTATAGGCACAATTTCCTTTAAGACTAATGTTGTTTTTCCTTGTTTGAACCTTTTCAATTTTTGGGGGAAATGAAGTGAAGAGACCTCTGGACAATCATGCGCAATTTGGAGTCCTATGTCTCGACTCTGTGATTCTTCGGTTGGTAGGTTATAGTTTCAGTATTGTTCTTGCAGAAGCAATGCTCGACGATAAAAATCCTGCCATCACCGACGAAGAAAGAGCTCGAATCTCCCACAATTTCAGAGCTGCAAAAGCTCTACTTGCTCGTAAACGCCCTCGCCTTTTTCACTCCCATCAGCCCATTTCTCCGTGTTCTTACAACAACCATTCAGCTAAACCACTTCCTCACAGGTTTGTATCCTCAGAGTTATTGTGTTTGTTTCGGTTTTGACTAGACAGAAGTCTCACAGCATGCTGATTTGTGTATTTTCCACTTTTAGGGAATCAAATAAATATAAGTTCAAGATTCTGAGTTTTTCCATTTGTTTTATCTCCATTTTTTAATTCCAGAGTCGCGGATTTTAATTCAAATGAACTTACAGTTCGTGATAATGGTGCAAAGAGGGTTCCATTGGCAGAGATTTCGGTAAACACTCCGTTGTCGAAGTCATTTGCAATTGCAATTGACACTAGTTCAAATTGGTTGGGGTTAGAATGTCTCGAGACTCCTGTAAAAACTCCATCATGTTCTGGTACAAGAGATTCTTTCTCAGCTCCAAGTATTCTAGATGATGATTTTGATGAGTCCGCTTTGGAGGAAATTGATGCTCTGTGCGAGCAGAACTCATCTGCGAGATCAGTAAGGCAAGCTTCAGATTCCAGCTTCCATGCGACAATTCAGGATCATGGTAGTTATAGTGGTGATCTTAGTGTAGATTTGCAATCTGTAATTGGTAGCGGGAGTATAGAAGCCAAAGACTTATCATGTTCTTTGGATGCCTCGGAATCAAGAGCAGAGTTGATCAATTCTGACCCTGCAATGAAGAAGATCGGGACCATGCCAGAAGAGTATTCAAAGTATCTGTTTTCTCTTAATGACAGACAACGAGAAGCAGCTTGTGGTGATATCTCAGTCCCCTTAATGATTCTCGCTGGTCCGGGAAGTGGAAAGGTCTCACTTCTTGTTTCCTTGTTTGTAAATTGAGAATCAACCAGTATTTTTTGGGCTTTAATAAATATTTTTGCTTTAGAATATTTGTTTAGTTTGTGCTAAATGGTAATCTTATCTAAGCTGTATTTTCTTTCAAGAAATCGCTTAAGCAATACATGAGTGTGTCTCCAATTCTAAAACTTTCTTAAGGTCGGTCTGAGTTAGAGCCTATTTTGCCCCCAAGAGCTGAAATTTCTGTTTTATGCAGACTTCCACAATGGTTGGTCGAGTTCTGATGTTGCTTAATGAGGTATTTCCACCTCCTGGCATAACGTGCCTTCTGTAACTTTGTTTGGTTTCTGTTTATTCATAAATTATTTTACTCTGATATTTATAATGACTCCTCTTATTTCATTCCTACTCCTTATTAGAATTCTCGGTGTAGTTACTTCTTTTTGGTTGTATAGGGTGTAAGCCCATCGAATATTTTGGCAATGACTTTCACGACTGCAGCTGCTTCTGAAATGAGAGATCGTGTTGGTGCAGTGGCCGGGAAGAAAATGGCAAAAGAACTTGTGATTAGCACATTTCATTCATTTTCATTGCAACTTTGTCGTCTACATGCTGAAAAGTATGCTCAAACTTTTCTTTCTTTTACCTTGCCTACATATGGCATATGGGTTCTGTATCTGGGTTTATCATTATTCGTTTTGTAGTCTTACCATGCATGGAGCCAATTGCTAGTTCAATTCAACTGTTTATATATGTGAATTGCCACATAAGCTAACAAGAAAATGATATGTATGGACTATGGAGAAGGAAAATTTCACTGTATACCATTTAGTAAGTGCAACAAATGGAAGTGTACGAGAGACTTCTTTACAGTTTTAAGCTTCCTTATTTTTAACTAAAAAATATCAGTAAGTTCTTATCAAATTGAGAAAGAGGATATTAATAAGTAGTCAGGTATCTTACTTGGGAAACAAGGAAGGAGAGTAAACCGAGGCGAGAATAATCTTTGATTAACATAGAATTCTTTATTATTATCTTTTGACGAAAATAGCGGCTTTCATTGAGAAAAAAAATGAAAGAATACACGGTCATACAAAAAATCAAGCCCACAAAAAGGAGGGACTCCCTTTACAAGAAGGGCCTCCAACTAAGCGAAATCATGCCTAGAGTGAATATATTTCTGCTCGGTCATAAGTCAAAAGTAAATTTCTAAACTCATGCATGTAGGATCAGATCTGATTCTAATCTCACAATGTTTTAAAATGAATATATGTTATGTTGTACGATATGTAATCTTGTTCTCGTTTATTATATAGTCATTAGTCTTACTGAATTCTATGTTAAAGCATTTCCTACCAAAGTGCAACTACTTCCTTTTTATTAACCTTCAATCCTAGTAATTAATCTTGGGATTAAATTGTTATCTATATTACACAGGTTAGATCGCACTTCGGATTTTTCGATATATGGACATGGGCAGCAAAGGAGGGCAATCATTGAGGCTGTGCGTCTATTGGAAAATGAAAAAAATAAACAAAAATTGGACTCCAACATCCTTGGTGATGCTTTTAAGGATGTTACCCCGATGCAGTTTAAGGATAAGTCAAAGAAATGGCAAACATTTGTCCCTAAGGTAAGTAATGTACTTTTTCAACTTTAGCTTAGGGTCTTTGTGTTCTTTTCTTCCTTAATGTTGTTTAAACGCTTTCTGTTGTTGTTGTTGTTTTTTTTTTTTTTTTTTTAAAAAAATTTATGTGGGGGATAGAAACGATGACTTTCATTGAGATAAAAATGAAAGAAACAAGAACATACAAAAAATCAAGCTCACAAAAGAGAGAGAGGAATCCCTCTTAAAAAAGGGACACCAACTATACAAAATAGATCCTATAAAATAGTTAAAAAAGTCTTCAAAACCAAAGCACAAACAGAAACATGATATCTAATAAGTGACCAAACCTCAAAAGAGTCCCTCTCTAATACTCTAAACATCCTATTATTCCATCCCCCCCAGAACCCAAAAAACAACACACACTCCTAAAAAGTGTCTCTTCTTCCTAAAAGGTAGATGGAGGTGGAACTCCCCAAACATTTCACTAACAAACTTATCCTGAGCATGCAAGAATCTAAGCGTCTGAAAGAAATAATCCCACATTGTTTTTGTCAACTCATAATGATAGAGAATATGATTCTTGAGCTATGAGATCTGTTTTAACTTATGGTCCTTTTGAGGTTCTAACACCCATTATCTTTTTATCAAAAAGAAAAAAAGAAAAAGTTCCTTTTTATCTCATTTCAGTTAGGTGGAGAGGTTTTTCTTTGTAACCCCTTTGTGATGAGTTATAATCTTCATGTATCAATTGTATATATTTAGTATCTCTGTAATACACTTGTCTATTTGACAAAAATGGTGGGGAAGGCTCTCCTAAATGGTTCTTTTTGTTCCTAATTTGATTTCACTGGATTCCAGGCTAAAGCTTGTGGAACAACTTCTGCAGAACTACTTACAAAGGGTGATGAGGCAGGAGTAAGCTTTCACTTTTCTGATTAACAAGGCTTCTGCCAACAGCTTTGTTTCCCATTTTTAATTGAAGTAATGTATGAATCAGGCTACAGTTCTTGACAACTACAATGATATCTTGAAATCTTGTAATGCTCTGGACTACCATGACTTAATAAGCTGTTCCTTGAAGCTGCTTACTGATTTTCCTGAAGGTTCAATACTAGCTTATCAGTTTTAAATATTAATTTAAGTGTTAGGTATGGTTTGACCCATTTATTTTTTGTTTGTTTAAAGTATACAAGGAGTGTCAGGATTCATGGAAAGCCATTATTGTTGATGAGTTTCAAGATACAAGTTCCATGCAGTACAACCTTCTTCGGATTCTTGCATCCCATCAGCAGATAACTATAGTTGGTGATGATGATCAGGTCAGACTATTAGTTCATCCCTACACAATTTGCATTTTCTTGGACTTACTCTTTATATTATCGAAATAATATTTGCGTCGACAGATTTGTTGATGGAGTTTTTGTTTGACGAGTTATCTTCTGTTCATAAAACACCATCATCTTATTTTCTCCATTCCTGTTCATAGCAATTCTTTTGAAGTTCATCCATCTTTCTAGTGAGTAGATGGAAAAAAAATCGAGTGTTCGTTATAATGCGAAGTATTGAAAAGTAAAGAGAAAGGAGAAGATAAAAGACAAGGTTTACGTGGAAAACCCTAACACAGGGAGAAAAAACCACGATAGAGAAGTTTTTATTATTTTAATGTCATACATACAAGAAATCCCAACCTCAGATATAAATAGAATGAGGGAAAATCCTAATTTAGTAGGCATAAAGTAAAAAGACATAAATGCCCTTAGGGCTAAAGCATCATATTTCAACACTCCCTCTCAAGTTGCGACGTAGATATCAGCGAGACCCAACTTGCTAACACAGACTTCGAAAGTCTGTCTCGGTAACCCTTTGGTAAGAACATTTGCGACCTGTTGGCCTAAAGGAACATACAGAATACAAATAATGTTGTGGTCTAACTTCTCTTTATTAAAATATCTGTCAATCTCAACATGTTTGGTTCTATCGTGTTGCACTGGATTGTTGGCAATGCCGATGGCAGTCTTATTATCACATTACGGTTTCATGGTGGGACCCGGACTGTCCTGGTGAAGACCAGACAAAACTTTCTGTAACCATATTTCTTCACACACTCCCAGGCTCATAGCTCTATACTCCGCCTCAACACTACTCCTGGCAACCACACCCTCTTTCTTACTCCTCCAGGTAACCAAATTTCCTCAAACAAAGGTACAATATCCCGTGGTTGACTTTCTATTGGTCACTGATCTTGTCCAATTTGAGTTAGTATACGCTTCGATGCTCCAACTGTCATATTTTCTGAAAACGAAGCCCTTTCCTGGGGTGGATTTCAAATATCTCAGAATTCGAGTAACTGCTTCCATGTGTTCCTCATACGGACTTTGCATGAACTGACTTACTACACTCATAACATATGATATATCAGGTCTGGTATGAGATAGGTAAATCAATTTTCCCACAAGGCGTTGATACCTCTCTTTATTTACAAGAACTCCCTCCATAGTATCTTTTAGTTTGCCATTGACTTCAATAGGAGTGTCAACGGGTTTACATCCAGTCATTCCTGTTTCCTTTAACAAGTCTAGTGTATATTTCCGTTGAGACACGAATATTCCTGCATTCGATCTTGCCACTTCCATCCCAAGAAAATATCTCAAACTGCTAGAATCTTTAATCTCAAATTCGCCTACCATCCTCTGTTTCAGCTTAACAATCTCTCCCGTATCATCCCCTGACAAAATGATATCGTCGACGTAAACCACCAAAACAAAATCTTCCCTGATAATGATCTTTTGGTGAACAAGGTATGATCAGAATGCCCTTGAACAAATCCTTGGGATTTAACAAACATCGTGAATCTATCAAACCACGCACTTGGAGATTGTTTTAACCCATATAAAGACTTTCTGAGTTTGCAAATATGGTTCCCAAATTTAGCTTCGAAACCCGGAGGAGGATTCATGTACACCTCTTCTTCTAACTCACCATTCAGGAAGACATTTTTTTACATCCAGTTAATGTAGAGGCCAGTCCTTATTCACGGCAATAGACATAAGAACTCGGATCGTGTTGAGCTTAGCCACTGGGGAAAAAGTTTCTGAATGTCAATCCCATATGTCTGAGTGAACCCTTTAGCTACTAACTTGGCCTTGTATCTTTCGAGCATTTCGTCAGATTTATATTTCACTGTGAACACCCATTTGCATCCAACTGTTTTGTGACCTTTAGGGAGGGCCACCAGACCCCAAGTTTTATTTGCTTCGAGGGCTCTCATTTCTTCCATTATTGCCGCTTTCCACTCGAGAACTTCCATGGCTGTGTGCACACTGGTAGGTATTGCTAGAGCATCCAGTTGGGTAGTAAAGGCTTTAAAACCAGGAGACAAATTATTATAGGTCAGAAAGCTATGCATAGGGTACTTGGTACATGACCTGGTTTCTTTCTGTAGAGCGATTGGCATATCAAGAGTGGTATCATAATTTCCAGTTTTCTCCGGCCTCTTTCCAGTAACAGGGTACTGACTCTGCTCGGACTCCTGTGGCAAGTCCTCATCCTCCTGAGGACCTTCCAGCACCTCATTGCCATTTGTAGTTTCAACCTTTTTCTGAACTTGTCTCACCATCTTCTATACACCCAGACTTTCCTTCAAGTACATTCTCTGAAACAACAGGATCTTGAACTTGAGCTGGTGCTGGTTCCGATTCTTGGAGAGCTTCTGATGGGATAGCAGAGGTTTCTTTTATGAGATTCTTCCTATAGTATGTTATCTAGGCCACCTGTCTAGTAAGGAGAACAGACACTGGGATATCTGGACTAGATTCGGGACTAGGTAGAACAGGAACATTTGTATTTGTATCTGGACTAGGTTTAGGGTTGAAATCAATAGGTACGGAGTATGTGGAACTGTTAGTCTCTTCACTAGAGGTCTCCCCCTGAAGATGACTAATGGGAAAAAAGGGTTTATCTTCAAGGAACGTAACATCCATAGTGATGAAGTACTTCCTTGAAGATGGATGGAAACTGTCAAAAATAAAAGAGTAGGGAAGAGAATAACAACACAGTTATGTGGAAACCCTAGTCCAGGGAGAAAAACCACGATAGACACTGATTTTTATTATTAATTTTGACACACAAAGTACAAGAGAATAGGCCAAATAAATAGACTAGTGGGAAGCCCTAGGGTTCACATAATTACTAAAATGCCCCTAGGGTTACAAGCTGCTTTTTCGACACTTCCCCTCAAGTTGGGGCGTAAATATCAATAAGACTCAACTTGCTAACACAGTAATCAAAGTTTTGTCTCAGTAATCCTTTTGTGAGCACATCTGCAATTTGCTGATTTGAGGGAACATAAGGAATGCATATACTTCCGTTGTCAAGTCTTTCCCTGATGAAGTGCCAGTCGATCTCAACGTGTTTTGTTCTGTCATGCTGAACAGGATTATTTGCAATACTTATTGCTGCCTTATTGTCACAAAACAGTTTCATTGGGAGCTCATTGTCTTGATGAAGATCTGACAACACTTTCATCAACCAGATATCTTCACATATCCCTAAACTCATGACCCGATACTCAGCTTCTGCACTACTCCTGGCCACAACTCCCTGTTTCTTACTCCTGTCTCTTATACACATCTAGATGTGTATAAGAGACAGTCCTTGCTTCTTGCTCCTCCAGGTCACAAGATTACCCCAAACAAATGTGCAATACCCTGATGTTGATTTTCTATCAACAACAGACCCTGCCCAATCAGAATCAGTATAGGCTTCAATGCCGCGTTTATCAGACTTCTTGAACATTAATCCCTTACCTGGTGTACCTTTCAGATATCGAAGGATGCGTTCAACTGCTATCATGTGTTCTTCACAAGGAGCTTGCATAAACTGACTGACGACACTCACTGCATATGAAATATCAGGTCTCGTATGAGATAAGTATATTAATTTCCCAACTAACCGCTGATATCTTTCTTTATTGACCGGAACACTGTTACTAGTATTGCTGAGCTTTGAATTATATTCAACTGGGGTGTCAGCAGGTTTGCACCTAGTCATTCCCGTTTTTGAGATTTCGTCCCTAGACCGGGCTACTTCCATTCCGAGAAAGTATCTTAACTTCCCAAGATCTTTAATTTCAAACTCTTTGGCCATCTTTGCTTTGAGTTTCACAATTTCAACATCATCATCACCGGAGAGCACAATATCGTCAACGTACACAATGAGAACTGCTACCTTCTTTGAAGTTAACTTCTTTGTAAAAAGTGTATGATCTGAGTGCCCTTGGGTATACCATTGTCCTTTGACAAAGGTGGCAAATCTGTCAAACCAGGCTCTCGGAGACTGTTTCAACCCATATAGCGACTTTTTCAGCCGGCAGACTCGCTGTTTGAACTGATCTTCAAATCCGGGAGGAGGATTCATATAGACTTCCTCCTTAAGTTCTCCATTGAGAAAGGCATTCTTTATATCCAGTTGATGCAAGGGCCAATCTTTGTTAATTGAAACTGATAGCAATACTCGGATAGTATTGAGTTTAGCTACGGGAGAGAATGTCTCGGAGTAATCTACCCCAAAGGTTTGAGTAAACCCTTTGGCAACTAACCTGGCTTTGTACCGATCAACCGTCCCATCTGACTTGTACTTTATAGTGAAAACACATTTGCACCCAACCGTCTTGTGCCGTTTAGGTAGGATCACCTGGTCCCACGTTCCATTTTTCTCCAGAGCTCTCATCTCCTCTATAACAGCAGCTTTCCAAACTTCAGTTCCCATTGCTTCCTGTATGTTACTCGGTATTACCCCTGCATCTAAACTAGTGGTAAAGGCCCTAAATTCTGATGACAGGTTACTATATGTCATGTAACTATGCATGGGGTACCTTGTACATGACCGAATACCTTTCCTCAGGGCTATTGGAAGATCAAGAGAAGCATCATATTCCTTCAAACTGTCAGAATTTCCATTGTGATCACTAGTCTCCTCTTCCTGTTTCTCATCTTCAGAAATCACACCTTTTTCACCATTATCTTTAGTATCACTCACGTTTTCTAGAGCTGTGTCTGAATCGTCGTTCACTGTCGTCTTCCCATCTGCTATAGTGATGCTATTAGCACCTTTTCCTCCCTTTTCCTCTCTGCACTCGTTAGTACAAGTATCAATCTCATTAATTTCAGGAATACATGTACCTGATATCGGGTTTGACTCATGGACTGGAGCCGGAGATGCAACAGGTGACGCTGTTTCCTTCCTGAGATTTTTCCTATAGTATGTTATCCATGGGACTTGATTGGTAGGAAAGATAGGACCAACATGTTCGGGAATAGGGGCAGACTCCAAGGGAATTGTATATGTGGACCATTTAGTCTCTTTCACTAGAGGTCTCCCCCTGAAGATGGCTAACAGGAAAGAAGGGCTGATCCTCAAGGAAGGTGATATCCATGGAAACAAAATATTTGCGAGAGGATGGGTGGTAACATTTATACCCGCTGATAGAGTGGATACCCAACAAAGATGCACTTTTGAGCATGGGGGGGTAAATTTCGTGCGGTTTGGACCATGGGAGTGAACAAAGGCAACACAGCCAAAAACTCGAAGTGGTACATCGGAGACTAAACGAGTCGTAGGGTATGACTCTTTTTAAACAGTCTAAGGGGTTTTGAAAATTGAGGACCCGGGAAGGCATTCGGTGATTAAGTGAGTAGCAGTAAATACACACTCACCCCATATGAGACGGGAGTGATGCGGATAGCATTAAGGACCTAGCAACTTCCACCAAATGACGATTTTTCCTCTCTGCTATCCCATTTTGGGTTGGAGTGTAGGCACACGAACTCTGGTGGATAATCCTTTTGGAAGTAAGAAACTCCTGGAAGGAAGCGTAAAGAATTCCCACCACTGTCACTTCTCAAAATACCAATCCTGCATTAAACTGCGTTTTCACAGTGGCATAAAATTGCCTGGAATACAGATTAACACCTCGGACTTATCAGTGAGAAGAAAGACCCAAGTAAGCCGAGTGTGGTCGTCTATAAAGTGACAAACCAGTGTTTCCTGTGGAGGTTATGGTTGGTGAGGGACCCAAACATCACTGTGGACTAAGATGAGATTTTGGGATTGTGGATGGTTTATAGAGGCTGGGAGTGAAAGGAGAACACGACTCTGTTTGTATGAATACACATTTCACACTTTAAGAAGACACATTAATAATTGCGAAATAAATGCGGAAATAAGTGTTTCATGTACTGAAATTCGGATGCCCTAAGCGGTAATGCCATAACAGAAAATCACTTAGAGGTAGAAAAATTTTAAGGAGACAAGGCTAGTCCTATAATCATTCCTAGAGGAAACATCATCAGTTAGGAAGTAAAACCCCATCGTGCCGGGTGTCACAATCGCTCTTTTGGAAGCTCTCTTAACGTTTGTGCGGGCACTTGTTCCCGCTCACAACAAGTCAGCCAACTCGAATACGAACTGCCGATGGCACACCGAGTGCCTCTCGCAACCTCCCCTCGTTTTAGGAGAAAACGGTTTTAGAAAACGGGTTTTGAGAGAAGGTTTTCGGTAAGAAGTTTTTGTGAGTGTGAATAAAGAAAGAAAGATTGTAGTAGACTAGAAAGCAATAAGCAACAACAACAGTTTTATAGAGTACTACTCCGGGTATGAGGAAGTGATGGTTAGTCTTATCCCCATATAGTGCATTCTGAACAAAAAGCCAACTGGGCGCCCTGCATATGCAAAAGGGCGAGTGGTCACTTACAATGAAAATGTAAGAAGAAGCTAACTGCTAACTAAGCAATACAATACAGATATGAAAGTATGCTAGAAGGGGGTTGGATCGGGCATGCGGCCATGGGCAACAGGCCCTAGACAAGCATGACCGTGACATTCTCCCCACTTAATTGGTTGACGTCCCTGTCAACTGACCTTGTTCAAAATCTGCGATGGTGGAGCTGCATTCTTCAAATCTTCGGCCCGTTCCCACTGATCTCTTCGTCGGGGAGATCCTTCCATTGCACTAAGAACTCTGTCAGTTCTCGTCTGGGTCTTCCAATACGGCACGTACGTTTATCCAGGATTTGTGCAACTTTCTTTCTCAACAGAACTCTTCATCGTGACCGTGGGCGCCTTAGCATGTTCATTGTTCATCCTTGGGATCGGGATGATAGGGCTTCAGGATACTCACATGGATGACAGGATGAATCTTCATCCATGAGGGTAACTGAACCTTATATGAGGTTCTCCGACCTTCTCAATTACCTCCACTGGACCTTCATATTTCCTTACTAGCCGTTGGTCTCTCTGGCCTCGGAAACGAAATTGTTCCGGTCGTAGCTTTGATCAGGACCTTGTCCCCGGCTTGAAACTCGAGGGCCCTCTGCTTCTTTATCAACCCACTTCTTCATCCTTCTTGATGCTCTTTCTAGGTAGGTGCGAGCTATCTCAGAGGTTTTGCTCCACTCTTTAGTGAAGTTATGTGCCTGAGGACTTTTGCTTGCATAAGAGTGGTCCACCAAGTGTGGCATGAGTGTCTGTCTACCGACACCACTTCGAGGCGTTTCTGTAACTTCTGGTATATTGAAGCTAACTAGACCCACATCTAACAACTGGACCCAGTTCTTCTGCCTAGCGTCGATAAAGTGACGCAGATATTCCTCGAGCATACTGTTGAAGCGTCCGTCTGGCGTCAATTTGGGGATGATAAGCTAAAGGAGATATTCAGTGTTGACCCCAATATTTTGAACAATTCTGTCCAGAATGTCCCAGTGAATCTTCCGTCCCGATCGCTAACATGCTCGCGGGGACGCCCCATAATTTCACGATGGTTGAAGAACAGTTGGGCAGTCATCACAGCTGTGCACATTTTCGGCGTTAGGATGAAGTGGCATATTTTGAGAACGGTCGATGATAACAAGGAGCGATTCGAACTCTCCCACCTTGGGCAAATGGTGATAAAGTCAGAGACACGCTTCCTCCATGGTCTAGAGGCACAGGTAGGGGTTCCAGCAGACCCGCTAAGTTTCGCCTTTCGACCTTATCTTGTTGGCAGACAAGCAAGTCTTGGTAAATTGCATGACATCGTCTCGAAGGCTTGGCCAATAGTAGCCTTGTTTCAGAAGGGCTTAAGTCTCTCATTTTGTCCTGCCCACGGTGGTGTCGTGACACTCCTTCATCAGCGACCTTTGTAACTCCCCGGATCTGGGATGTAGAGGCGGATTGCCCTTGGTGTATAGTAGATCGTCTTCCACCCAAAACTGGCGTGTCTTCCCCTCTTTGGCCGACTGTAGGATGGCCTGCGCCGCTATGTCGTTTGTCAAGTGAGTTTTGAACAGTTTCTCGTACTGTTGCACTCAACGTACTTGCTTGTAGGCGGCGAACATGCACAGGGCCGCATGTTCGCCTTTCGGCTAAGAGCATCGGCGCCTCGGTTACTTTTCCCGGTCTATGTTCGAATTGGAAGTCGAACTCCGCTAGACACTCTTGCCACCGTGCGCTTTCGACGACAATCGGTTGGTTGGAAGTGACAAATGGAGTTGTGTCGGTCTGTAGCACCACGAACTTGCGCCCCAAGAGATACTGTCTCCAGGCCCTCAAGCAGTGAACTACTGCTAACATCTCTTTCTGAGGAGCGACATACCTCCGTTCGGCATCATTTAGTTTCCTACTCTCATACGCGATGGGGTGTCCGTCTTGGAGGAGGACACCGCCCAACGCGAAGTCAGAAGCATCAGTCTCTACTTCAAATGGCTTGGTCACGTCGGCAATTCCGAGACCGACCCCTCAATCATCACTTTCTTCAAGCCTTCAAAGGCGGCTTGACATTCATTATTCCAGCTCCATTGGCTATCTTTCTTCAACAGTTCGGTTAATGGCCCTGTTCTTCTCGAGAATCCTTCTACGAACCGCCTATAGTAGTTGGTAGTCTGAGGAAGGTCGTAGTTCGGTCACGGATGATGGTACCCTCCAGTCTCTAATCGCTGCCACCTTGCCTCTTCCATACCAATCGACCACACTCAATCACGTGGCCGAGGAAATTTATGCGCTCTTGGGCAAAGGAGCACTTCTCTCTCTTTACATACAACTTATTTTTCCTCAGTTTTTGAAAGACTAGTTGGAGATGATGTCGATGGTCCTCCAGCGAGGCACATATAACCACAATGTCATCAAGATACACTACGACGAATTTGTCGAGGTATTCGTGAACACTTGGTTCATTAAGGTACAGAAGGTTGCTGAGCATTGGTGAGGCCAAGGGCATCACGAGGAATTCGAAGGCTCCATATCTCGTGACACAGGTCGTCTTAGGTTCGTCTCCTTCAGCAATTCGGACCTGATAATAATCCAGACCGTAGGTCCAGCTTCGAGAAATACTTAGCGCCGTGAAGCCGATCAAATAAGTCAGTAATGATAGGAAGGGGATATTTGTTGCAGACTGTGAGCTTATTCAAGGCCCGATAGTCGATGCACAACCGAAGACTCCCATCCTTCTTCTTCTGGAACAGTACTGGGCTCCGTAAGGGTCTTCGCCGGTCTGATAAATCCTGCATCTAACAATTCGTCTAACTGTTCCGGAGTTCGCCAATTCAGGCGGGGCCATCTGATATGCATTTTGGCAGGCGGCTTGCCCCTGGTAACACTCAATCTCATGGTTAATCCCCCTTCGTGGGGTAAGGACTTGGGCAAGCTTTTCGGCATGACATCCGATACTCTTTCCAAGACAAATAGAATGTCTTGGGGGATCTCCTCTTCAGTGGAATTGACGATTCTATCGGCGATGCCATGAACGTGGGTTCGTCCGTGGGCCGCCTCTCTTTCCATTGGAGGGCTGAGATCATTCTCACCCCATTTGGCTGCTTGATATTGGCTTGGACTACGGTGGGTGTAGATCCGGTATGACTAGACATTTGGCGAGGGCAATTGGTATGACTTTATGTTCAAGTAGGAACTCCAATCCCCATACCACGTCGAAATCATCCATCTTGACAATCACGAAGTCAACGAGCCCTTCCAGTCTCCTAACTTCACCGGAGTTCTCTTCGCTATCCCGTAATCGTAGGGCTGCGGAATTCACAGCTTTCATCTTCCCTGCATCTCTTCTCCCAAGTCAGTTCAGCGGCGAGCTCCGTTTCAGCCATGAAGTTATGGGTGCCCCGAGTCAACCATAGTGTTCTTGACCGATCTTTGGTTGACCCAAGCGTCACATACATGAGTCCTTTCTCTAGTGGCTCCGTCGCCTTTCCCATTCTTCTCTGGAGCGCAGATAAGAATTTCAATGCCCCCATCCTGGATTCTCAATTTCTGCAGCTGGCTCTGATACCAACTGTCACAATCGCTCTTTCGGAAGCTTCTCTTAGCGATTGTGCGGCACTTGTTCCCGCTCACGAACAAGAGTCAGCACTCGAATACGGACTGTCGATGGCAACACCGAGTGCCTCTCGCAACCTCCACCCCCGTTTTAGGGAAAACGGTTTTAGAAAACGGGTTGGAGAAAAGGTTTTCGTAAGAAGTTTTTGTAAGTGTGAATAAAGAAAGAAAGATTGTAGTAGACTAGAAAGCAATAAGCAACAACAGCTTTATAGAGTACTACTCCGGGTATGAGGAAGTGATGGTTAGTCTTATCCTCATATAGTGCATTTTGAACAAAAAACCAACTGGCGCCCTTGCTATGCAAAGGGCGAGTGGTCACTTACAATGAAAATGTAAAGAAAGCAAGCTAACTAAGCTAGTACAATACAAGGTTATGAAAGTATGCTAGAAGGGGGTTGGATCGGGCATGCGCCATGGCAACAGACCCTGGACAAGCATGATCGTGACACCGGGCAGTGCCAATCGTTGTCCCGAGCTTAGATCCTGAAATAACCAGAGTCGGGTGAAAAAAACTGTCTGACAATCAAATCTCTTATAATCTTATTGATGGATAACAAATTATATGAAATAGGAAATAAACGTCCCGTAAAACCAAACCCTCAAACGGAGATAAATCCCCTTTTCCTGCAACAGGTACAAACGACCCATCTGCAATCCTAATTCGTTCATTACCAGCACTTGGATAATATGAGAGAAACTGTACTAGTAAGATGATCCGTCACCCCTGAGTCAACAATCCAAGGTTTTTTACCGTTCACACTAATAAGACCAAAAGACTGTATATTGCCTGACTGGGCGATGGTACTGATTCCAATCGTACTCAGGCTTGTTGTACTGTCAACTGAGGGAAACACAGGCAGGATATTTGTAGTAGGTAAAATAGGGAAAGAATATTACCGGCTTTCATCTGGGTATTGGGTCGAGCCACAACCGGTTGGAAACGGGGCAGCCACTAACGGCTGGAAGGAAATCGACGGCTGGAGGCAGTTGTTGTGTCTGTTGTTGGTTGAATGCGCCTAGGGCAGAATCGGAGAGGTCTTTTTTCTTTGTTGGACGAATGGGTTCGCCGGATCTGACGCGAAAACCCGGGGTACGCCGGGCAGTTGAGTTTTTGCAGGTCGAAGCTGAAGCCTAGGCTCGATCGGAAGCTGCAGGTCGAAGACGCGATCGGAAGAAACTTTGTCTGCCGAAGGGTTGCTGCGGATGCGGATGTCCTGATCGGAGCCAGATCTGGTCCGCCTCCGCGATGGGTCTGATAGCGGGTTGTTGCGGCCGTACCTGATCGGAGCCGTACATGAGGGATCAGTCGACGGTGGCGCGAGATGAGGCAGATCGGCTCTGTTTGTGTATTCTTCAGATCTGTCCATGTGCGGCTCCCATTGAAGGCGACTTTCTGTTGATTGCAACTGGACGGCAGAAATTAATTCCGGTAAGGTAGCTTGAAAACACTCCTTTACTGCGGCTCGAATAACAGTTTTCATATCAAAACTCGAAGATCCACCAGTTGGAGGCGACTGTGGATGATTCTCTTCCATAATGGCTAGGGTTTCGTCCCCTTGCTCTGATACCATGTCAAAAATAAAAGAGTAGAGAAGAGAATAACAACACAGTTACGTGGAAACCCTAGTCCAAGAAGAAAAACCACGATAGACACTGATTTTTATTATTAATTTTGATACACAAAGTACAAGAGAATAGGCCAAATAAATAGACTAGTGGGAAGCCCTAGGGTACACATAATTACTAAAATGCCCCTAGGGTTACAAGCTGCTTTTTCGACAGAAATATTTATAACCCCGCTGATGAAGAAGATACCCGACAAACACACTTTTGAGCTCATGGGGCAAACTTATTCTGGTGATCGTGAGTATGTACGAAGGCTGTACACCCAAACACACGAAGAGGAACATCGGGAATAAGACGCGTGGACAAGCGGGATTCTTTAAAACACTCAAGGGGTGTTTGAAACTTGAAAACGCGTGACGACATCCTATTAATGAGATGGGTTACAGTGAGAACAACATCGTCCCATAAATATGATGGAAGAGATGCCAGAATCATCAGAGATCGAGCAACTTCAATGAGATGGCGATTTTTCTGCTCAACCACCCCATTTTGTTACAGAGTGTAAGCACAAAAATTTTGATGGACAATTTCTTTTGAAGTCAGAAATTCTCGAAGGGTGTGATTGACGAACTCACGTCCATTGTCACTACGAAGAATGACAATCTTTGTATTGAACTGAGTTAAGATTGTGGTGTAAAATTGTTGGAAGATAGACACAACCTCGGACTTATCAGTAAGGAGATACACCCATGTAAGTCGGGTATGATCATCGATAAACGTGACAAACCATCGCTTACTGGACAAGGTAGAAATGTTTGAAGGGCCCTAAACATCACTGTGGATCAGATGGAAAGGCTGGGTAGGTTTATAAGGCTGAGAAACAAAGGAAACACGAGGCTGTTTAGCACGTATACAGACATCACAAGACAAAGAAGAAATATTCATATTATGGAATAAATGTTTCATATATTGAAAACTTGGATGTCCAAGATGAAAATGCCACAATAAATAATCTTTTTCAGACATAGTAAATGACGATAAAAGACTAGTCCTAAATAAATTCCTAGAGGAAGCATCTTCAAAAAGGAAATAGAGGCCCCTGTCATATCGGGCAGTACCAATCGTCGTACCCGAGCTCAAATCCTGAAACAAAGCAGCATCTGGTGAGAAGACGACTCTACAGTTCAAATCTTTTGTTATTTTACTTATTGACAACAAATTGTAAGAAATCTTTAGAATATTTTGTAAAACTAATCCCTCAAATGAGGACAAATGGCCTTTTCCAGCAACAGGAGCAAAGGATCCATTGCAATTCGAATCCTCTCATTTCCATCACTTGGACAATATGAGAGGAATCGATCAGATGAGCCAGTCAAGTGATCGGTCGCTTCTGAATATAGCATCTATAATTCATTTCCTTCAACAAAGAAACTAAAGGACTGAGGAGTACCTGACTACGCAACTGTTCCGATCCCTATGGTACCTGAGTCACCCGGGTTGTTCACTTGAGGTTATGCGGCCTCCTCAACAGATTCACTCACAAGAGCTCGGCCAGTCTTTGATTTGTCATTTGGGGGGCGACATTTGCCATTAGGAGACCGACCATGTAGTTTCCAGCATTGGTCCTTCGCATGCCTTGATTTCTTGCAATGTTTACATATTGGAGGTGTTTTGCCATTTTGCTTGTCACTGTCCGATCTAGAGGATTTCATCCCAAAGGCACCTGACTCCATAGTGTCAACCGCAGAGCCATTAATTGTACTCGATCTGTCTTCTTCTAATCGGACCTCTGAGTAGACCTCCATGAGAGACGGTATCGGCTTTTGCCCTAGAATTCGACTCAGAACTGTATCAAATTTCGGGTGCAATCTCGCAAGGAAGTTATACACACGATCAATCATGTGAGCAGTTCTAGATGACCTCTCGACATAAATCCATCTCTTGCCATAATAAGGACATTTTGTTAAAGTATGATGTTACATCCATGCTCCCTTGTTTGCATTCATGGACTTGTTTATGTAGAGTATACAGGCGAGACACTTTCTGCCTTTTAGAATATAACCTTCGGACCACATCCCAAATATCACGTACAGTGGCTGAATAGAGCAGGGGTTTTCCAATCTGAGGTTCCATCCAGCAGTTAGCCCGTCGCACCCAACCTCAGATATAAATAGAATGAGGGAAAACCCTAATTTAGTAGGCATAAAATAAAAGACATAAATGCCCTTAGGGCTAAAGCATCATATTTCAACACTAAGAATTAACTTTAAAACATGAGTATATTTGTAATTCTATTTATAATTTTCTTGTTCTATTATATTATATCAGTAAAAAGCTGGATTTCTTGTAATATAATATCCTTTTCCTCCTCACTTTTCGATGTTTTATTTGCTATTCTTAATGTCATTTCCTATGTTGTAATGTAGTCCATATTCAGTTTTAATGGAGCCGATATCTCTGGATTTGACTCTTTTCGTAAAGACTTCCCAACCTATAAAGAGGTCCACATTCTCTCTAGGCTCGAATTTAGTATTTCTTTCAGATTTTTTTAGCTTCTTTGCGTAAAGTATCATTACAATTTACAGATTTTTGTACAACAATGATGAGTGTTTTAATTTGGTTTATTTTTATCGTGTAGATCAGACTCAATAAAAACTATCGATCCACAGGCTGTATTATTGATGCTGCATCTTCTCTGATACGAAATAATAAAAAAAGATGCCCACTTAAAGATGTACTAACTGATAATTTAACTGGATCTAAGGTATATCAGTAGCTGCATCCATAGAGTAAAATTTATATTATAATTTTTTTTTTAAATCCATGTTTCTATTATCTCCTCCATAATAACATGAAATGGCATGCCCCTAATTTCCCCAGATTACAATTAAAGAATGCAATAATGAGGATGCTCAATGTGCATTTGTTATTGACAAGATCATGGAAAGCACTTCAAATTGTTCAGCTTCCAAAGGCTTTGGGAGCTTTGCAGTTCTTTACCGGAGGCAGGTCAAACTTAGCTGCCAATATATCAATAAAGGACATGAGAAGTTTACAGCGTTTATTCTGAGAATATCAGTGTTCTCTTTATTTCTGTAGATATCAGGAAAAATCTTTCAAACAGCTTTCCGTGAAAGAAAAATACCATTTAATGTTCATGGTGTGGCCTTCTACCGAAAAAAGGTATATTCTTCTTCCACCGATAATATGACTCCTTTATGACATGGGTACCCGATTGTATTGCAAACGCAGTTTATGATTCTTATAATCAAGTATGATGTGCAGTTAAATTTAATGTTCTTGACGTGTATTAACTATCATGCTAGATTTCTCTCTCCAAATTGTGTTCATGTTACAGGTAATTGAATCCTTATTAGTTCTTGTATGTCCATAACTAATATGGGTGTTTTAGAACTACATGTGGTGTGGTTGGTCATTTTGTTTGAAATTTTACGAACTAATATTATTCTATCTTGCAGCTAATTGACTTCATTCCAACTATGACTACAAGAACTTCACTTCTTGAAACTTATTAAAGTCTCTTCTATTTAGGTAGTCAAAACCATCATGGCTCTACTTAAAACAACATTTCCTGATTGTGATGATGGTGCTTATCATCAAGCTTTCAAGGCTTTAATTCCTTTTGAGAAAGAGGAAAAGAAGAGGGTAGCTTTTTCCTTCTCTCTTAACTCTTTTCCTTTCCTTTGTTATTTAAGTCCCTTGTGAATTGTGATAGTAGCATTTTGCTTTTCTCTTGAAAGTCGGTTTTTCTTGCTAGAAGACAGCCCTTCATCCTTTCTTTTTATTTTTGCAGATAATTAATCACATTGACAAAATTTCAACGGTAAGAAAATGTAGATTTATTGATGCTGCCAGGGACATCTTCAGTTCCAAGATTTCGGGCACCTTAAAGAGGTCAAATTTTAGAGATTCACCTGTAAATTTTGAAATCTACGTTTAAAATCATCACCGTTTTAGTTTGTGATATCAATTTGTCATTTGTTGCTCTACTTTAAGTTGCTGCCTAGGTATGAGGACCTCGAGACACACTATAGTTTTTTCTAAGCTTAAATTTAATTTTATTGAAGGAATTAGAAATGTGATGCTTAAAAGCCTTTATGTAAAGAAAAATATAAAGAACTTTTGTTTCTTTAGCTTTTTTATGATCTCTATATCTTCATCCATTAAATAATGAAAGGAGGATGGGTCAAAGCCATGGTAGTCTTCTACTTAGAATTTAATATCCTATGAGGTTTTTAGCCAACTAGTTGTAGTAGGGTTAGGCAGATCCTGTGTGATTTGTTGAAACTTAGACATTCAAGAATATTAAAGAATAGTTATGCTATATTTTCTTTTGCATAAGACACTGATATTTTTATTTTGGTTAAATTATAGAAAATATCTATGAATTTTGTACATTGTTTCAAAAATATCCTTAAACTTTCAAAAGTTTCATTAATATCCTTAAAGTCTAAAAAAGTTGAAAAATTCTCTTGGCTTTAGGTTTTGATAGAAAAGCTTAGTATTTTGTTTCAAAAATACCTCTAAACTTTCAGAAGTTTCATCACTTAAACTTAAAAAAAAGTTAAAAGACATCCTAATGGTTAGTATATAGAAGAAAATTATTAGTACATCATTTAAAAAATAACACTGAATTTTCAAAAGCTGCATTAATTTCCTTAACCTTGAAAAATAATTATAAAAAAGTGCCCCGACCATTAGTATACAGGCAAAAACTGTTTATCTATACACAATGTTTTATGTGTGTTTATTTTTTATGATTTATATAAAGAAAAGGCCTAATAATTATTATTATTTCTAAAATAATGATAAAGCCGATAAAAACCCTAATAATTATTATTTTTTTAAAATAATGAAAAAAGCCTTAAGGCTTGACGTTTGGGACTTAGGGCTTCACGGAAGGTGTGTGGCTTATTTGGTGCGTCTCGCCTTGAAAACTTGTGCCTAATGCCTAGGCATATGCCTGGGAGAGCTTTTGAAAACATTGTCTACACCCCATCACCTCCATCTTTCATTGTCTTCCTCTCCTTGACTTCAATCTATGGCATAATACTTCCCCAATTATCATTTTTTGTCCCTCACTTCAATTCCTCTTAATCCTCTTCTTTCATTCCTCAATTTCTATAACAATTCTCATTTCTCCTCCTTTTTCCTCTCTTCTTAAACATCCAAAATTTAAATAAACAAAGATTTCAACATTGAAACAGTTAATGTCTTTGAAGGTAATCTTGAGTTGGGAAATAACATATTTGAAAACAATTCACACGTGTTTTCTTTCTTTTCCCTCTCACTTGGTTGTCTTCAAAATAATGACCAAAAATTTCAAAATGTCTTGTTTTTTTGTATATTAAAATTTAAAGACATTGTTACCTTAGGACATAAATGTTTTAACAAGGTTGTATGTCTGTTGATTCCATTGTTATCCTTTCTTCTTAGCTCTTGCTATAGCTTATATACCTTGATTGATAGGATAGTCTTATAGATTGGAGAATGGAAGAAAAGGAGTGTGAGGGCATTGAAGAAAGTGAGGGAAAATAGGAAAGTGTTAAGCCATAGATTGAAGTAGAGGAGAGAGGGGAAATGGAAGAGAGGTGAATTGGGGTGTGTAGATAAGCAGTTTCGGTCCATATACTACCTATAGGGTAATTTTTTTGATCTATTTTTAGACGTTAAATGTATTGATGCAACTTTTGAAAATTCATTGATACTTTTGAAACAAGTTACTTCTAGTTTTTGTTCATATACTAATTGTAAAAGTATATTTGAACGTTTGAAAGTTTTAAGGGTATTAATTAAACTTTTAAAAGTTAGAGATATTTTTTGAAATAAGTACTAGCAGTTTGGTTTCCATAAAAAATTAACAGTTAGGGTGTTTTGATTCTTTTTAGTTTAAGTATATTAGTGTAACTTTTGAAAGTTCAGAGGTATTTTAAAACAAAGTATAAAGTTCAGGAGTATCTTCTGTTGAAAATAGGGTTATTAACCTAGGGGCATTTATGTAATTGTGTAGATCCATAAGGTTTTCTACTGTATTTATATAGTGTGTCCCTATGTATTCAGTGTATCAGATTAAAATAATAAGAAAAGATCTCTATATCGTGGTTTATCTCCCTATACTAGGGTTTCCACGTAACTGTGTTGTCATTCTCTTCTCTTCTTCTTTTATTTTTAACATGGTATCAGAGCTAGGCGACGAAACCCTAGCCGTTATGGAAGAGAACCAACCACAGTCATTCTTCTACTGATGGAACTTCGAGTTTTGACATGAAGACTGCTATTTGAGCAGCCGTGAAGAAGTGTTTTCAAGCAGCCCTACCGGAGTTGATTTCTATCGTCCAACTGCAGTCGACGGAGAGCTGACGTCGATGGGAGCCGCTTGCACCAGATAGAAGCGCCGATCGAACCCAGACGAGTCTTCGATGACGGACAAGTATAGTTTCGGTCGATTCAAGCCGTGGGTCGCCGCAATCCGCACCGATCGAGGCCAGGTGTATCTTCGACGGACAGACAGGAACAGATCCGGTCGTTTCAAGCCATGGGTCGCTGCCATTCGCACCATCGCAGCCTTTTGCGCCGGTCGATCCTTCCATGCCAGGTCCGTTCGACCAACAAGGAGCCATGCTGAGCACCCACCTTGAGCAGTCCAGCCGGCTGGGGTCTTCACGTATGCTGGCGAACCCCTTCCAGCCGGCGACTGCTTTCCAACCAGCGACTTCCTTCCAGCCGTCAGTGGCTGCTCCGTTTCCAGCCGCTTGTGGTTCGACCTAATACTCGGATGATGTGAGACAACGGTTGACTTATCTCCAACAACAGATTTCAGATTGGATACGATGCTTTGCGTAAATCCCCAACCGGTTCAACCAGTCTATTCAGAGAATCCGGTAAATTCGTTCTCTATTTTGCTGAATGTTTCTTATTTATCTGGCTCGATGGGCAACTCTGCAGGATTTCTTATCGGAGAAAAATTAAAATGGCCAAAATTATTTCTCCTCGTCCCAATCAATCCGAATGGCCTTGGAAGGGCGTCAAAATTTGGATACTTGACGAGGGAGATTCCGAAGCTAGACCAAGGCGCATCCACAAGAACGAATTTGGAAAGGAGAAGACTCGCTGTTACGCTCTGTTCTCGTGAATAGTATGGAACCTCAAATAGGCAGACCATTATTATATGCTACAACCGCCAAGGATATCTGAGAGGCTGCACGAGATTTGTACTTAAAGAGACAGAATGCCTCTCGACTATATACGTTTCACAAACAGATCCATGAATACAAACAAAGATCCATAGATGTTACATCTTATTTTAACAAATTATCAATGCTTTAGCAAGAGATGGACCTGTGTCGAGAGTTGTTTGGAACTGTACACAAGACGGGGCTCAATACTTGAAAATTGAAGAGGCAGTCCGTGTGTATGTGTTCTTGGTTGGATTAAATCCTAAATTCGATGGTGTCCGTAGTCGAATATTGGGCCAGCGCCCTACTCCTTCACTCAGAGAAGTTTGCTCCGAAATACGGCTGGAAGAAGATCGGTCATGCACCATGAATAATCCCATTACTACAACTGATGCAGCTGCCTTCATTGCAAAGTCGCCCAATGTTAATGGCGATAAAAAACCCTCACTTGTGTGTGAACATTGTAAGAAGCCCTGACACACAAAGGACCAGTGTTGGAAATTGCACGGGAAACCTCCAAACAGCAGGCGATGACAGTCTCATGACAAATCTAATACTGGTCGTGCCCTAGTAAGTGACTTAGCAGATTAACATACTCAGAAGTAGTCTTCCGTTAATAGTAAGAACAATTTGAGTACGGTTGGGGTGAGTGTTATTGCATAATCAGGTAATTTCCCTTCATTTGGCCTTATTAGTATAAATGGTAAAAAACCATGGATTGTGGACTCAGGGGCCATAGATCATCTTACAAGTTCTTCAGATCTGTTTATGTTGTATTACCCAAGTGCTGAAAATGAGCGTATTCGCATTGTAGATGAGTCTTTTGCCCCTGTTGCAGGGAAAGGTCATATCTCCCCGTTTGACGGTTTAATTCTGCGTGATACTTTACATGTGCCTAAAATCTCTTATAATCTGTTGTCTGTTAGTAAAATTACAAGGGATTTGAAGTGTAAGACAATTTTCTCACTTGATTCTGTTTTGTTTCAGGATCTGAAATCGGGGATGATGATTGGCATTGCCCGGTACGATAAGGGACTCTATTTCCTTTTTGAAGAGGCTTCCTCTAGAGATGATCATCAAACTGGGTTTATGTCGTTAAATTTTTCTGTTTCTGAAAATGACTTTATGTTGTGGCATTTTCGTTTAGGACATCCGAATTTTCAATATATGAAGTATTTGTTTCCGCATTTATTTCGCAATGTTAATACTTCCTCTTTAAATTGTGATGTGCGTATTCGTGCCAAGCAAAGTCATGTTTCTTTCCGGTTTCAGCCTTACAAACCCTCGAGTCCTTTTACTCTTGTTCATAGTGATATATGGGGTCCCTCACCGGTTACCACTTCTACTGGTAAACGTTGGTTTGTCACGTTTATAGACGACCACACTCGTCATACCTGGGTCTTCCTCCTCATTGACAAATTTGAAGTGTCATCCATTTTCCAACAGTTTTATACAACTGTTGAGACTCAGTTCAAAACAAAGATTGGAATTTTACAAAGTGATAATGGGCGAGAATTCTTCAATACCTCCTTTGGGGATTTTCTTGTTTCTAAGGGTATTGTCCACCAGAGCTCCTGTGCTTACACTCTGCAACAGAATGGAGTAGCTGAACGGAAAAATCGTCATCTGGTAGAAGTAGCCCGGTCTTTTATGTTATCTGCCACTCTTCCGTCATACCTGTGGGGGGATGTGGTTCTTACTGCTGTCCATCTCATTAATCGGATGCCCTCTCGTATTCTTAACCTTCATACTCCATTAGAACTGTTTAAAGAGTCCTTCCCAACCACTCGATTAATCTCCGATGTTCTTCTTTGAGTTTTTGGTTGCGTTGCTTTTGTTCACTCCCATGGTCCAAATCGCACAAAATTTACTCCTCGTGCTCAGAAGTGTGTCTTTGTTGGATATCCACTTCATCAACGTGGGTATAAGTGCTATCACCCGTCATCTCGTAAATACTATATCTCCATGGATGTTACCTTCCTCGAGGATCAACCGTTCTTTCCTGTTAGTCATCTTCAGGGGGTGAACATGAATGAAGAGATTAACTGGTCATCTTATGTTATTCCTTTAGAGTTGGCTCCTATTCATATCTCGGCTAAACCTAGTCCTGAGCATGACGACCTGGTCCTTCCTACCAACCAACTTCCTTGGAAAACTTACTATAGGAAGAATCTTAGGAATGAAGTAGTGTCACCTGTCGAACCAGAACCGTTGGCTTCAGTGCATGAGTCAGACCTGCCATCAGATCCAGGTACGTACGTTCCTGAAACTAATGATGATGATGTGTGTATGGAGACTGATGAATGCAGGCAAGATAAGGGCGAAGGAAGTAGTAATACTGAAAGAATGGCAGGAGAGGAGACAACAGAGAATGAAATGATTCTAGCTAATGATGATGTGGAGGATACTACTGAAATCTCTGATACACAGATAGTCGATCATGGTGAGGAGCCTGGAAAGTTGAAGGAACGTGATGCATCGCTTGATCTTCCTATAGCTCTGAGGAAAGGCACTCGTTTATGTACTAAATACCTTATGCATAGTTACATGACGTATAGTAATCTGGCAACCGAGTTTAAAGCATTCACTACCAGTTTGGACACAGTAATGGTTCCAAATAACATAAGTTTTGCAATGAAAAAACCAGAATGGCGGTCTGCTGTTATGGAAGAAATGAGAGCTCTCGAGAAGAATGGAACTTGGGAATAGGTGGCTCTGCCTGAAGGCCACAAGACAGTTGGATGCAAATGGGTGTTTACTATAAAATACAAGTCAGATGGGACGATTGACCGGTACAAGGCTAGGCTCGTTGCAAGAGGCTTTACTCAGACCTATGGAGTAGATTACTTTGAAATTTTTTCTCCTGTGACCAAACTTAACACTATCTGAGTGCTTTTGTTAATTGCTGTAAATAAGGATTGGCCTCTACACCAATATGATGTTAAAAATGCTTTTTTGAATGGGGAACTTGAAGAGGAATCTATATGAGTCCTCCTCTTGGGTTCGAGAGTCAGTTCAAAAACAGGGTATGTAGATTGAGAAAGTCGCTATACGGATTGAAATAGTCTCCAAGTGCATGGTTTGACAAACTTTTGTGAAAGCACAGGGGTATGTTCAGGGACATTTTGATTACTCTTTTTACAAAAAGATTGAAATCAGGGAAGATAGCTGTTCTTATTGTCTACATAGATGACATTGTTTTATCTGGGGATGATGATGTTGAGATTATGAGGCTCAAAACAAAGATGGCCGAAGAATTTGAAATTAAAGACCTCAGTAAGCTAAGATACTTCCTGAGAATGGAAGTGGCTCGATCAAAAGAAGGTATCCTAATCTCTCAACGAAAATACACTCTGGACTTACTAAAGGAAACAAGCATGACTAGGTGTAAACCTGTTGACACACCAGTAGAGTACAATGCGAAGCTCAGTGAGAAGAATGATAGAGTTCCTGTTAATAAAGAAAGGTATCAGCGGTTAGTCGGGAAGTTGATTTACTTGTCTCATACGAGGCCAGATATTTCGTATGCAGTAGGTGTTGTCAGTCAGTTTATGCAAGCTCCCTGTGAGGATCATATTACAGCAGTTGAACGTATCCTCTGATACCTGAAAGGAACTCCTGGCAAGAGTCTGATGTTCAGAAAGATCGATAAACGATCTGTTGAAGCCTACATTGATTCTGACTGGGCAGGTTCTGTTGTTGATAGAAAGTCGACGTCTGGGTACTGTACATTTGTCTGGGGTAATCTAGTCTCCTGGAGAAGTAAGAAACAAGGGGTTGTTGCTAGAAGTAGTGTTGAGGCTGAGTATAGGGCCATGAGTCTGGGGATTTGTGAAGAAATCCGGTTGAAAAAAGTGTTATCTAATCTCCAGCAAGATAATGAGCTTCCGATGAAATTGTTTTGTGACGATAAAGCTGCCATCAGAATTGCAAATAATCCAGTTCAACATGACAGAACTATACACGTAGAGGTTGACAGACATTTCATTAAGAAGAGATTGGACAGTGGAAACATATGCATCCCTTATATTCCTTCAAATCAATAAGTTGCAAATGTGCTTACAAAGGGGTTACTGAGACAGAGTTTTGATTATTGTGTAAGCAAATTGGGCCTTGTTGATATCTATGCTCCAACTCGAGGGGGAATGTTGAAAATAGGGTTCTTAACCTAGGGGCATTTATGTAATTATGTAGACCCCTAGGTTTTCCTACTGTCTATTTATACAGTGTGTCCTTATATATTCAGTGTATCATATTAAAATAATAAGAAAAGATCTCTATATCGTGGTTTTTCTTCATGTACTAGGGTTTTCACGTAACTATGTTGTCTTTCTCTTCTCTTCTTCTTTTATTTTTAACATCTTCAATAATTTGGCCTTTTATGATATTGCGTGCGTTTTGATGTGATTGGCATGTTGTAAAGCCATATTTGTTGTAACTTGTGGCTTCTTTACGTTCCATTAAATGTAAAATTTTAAGTCCCAGTTTGATTCAGTTCCAAAATCTTATAATGGCTTGACAACCTCTTGATTGACCCATACTGATTAATTTACTGAATTTTGATCCATGCCCAAATCTTACAGGAGCCAACTTAACCAAGGGCGTAAGGTGCTATCAACACTAGAGATGATATCGAGACTTGTTCTAAGGGTAATGCACGTGGGACGCTACTACGGTATCTACATGATATTTTTTGTGTAATTGGGGTATAGTGGTCTTATTCCCACTAATTCTTGGAAAACCTGCCCAACCAAAGGCTACCCTTAGGTGACACCAAGGGGTAGGAGAGTTAATTCTCCCAATCTCCAGCATCAGTGGTTCAAACCCTGGACATTCTTTTGTGTCTGGTTTTTGTTAAATTTTTGACAATCTCGATCCTGCCATCTTGTCTTATTTGAAATGTGGAATTGGCAATCTATTAGCGTTTTGAATTTACTCCTTTTCTTCCCCGTCTGTTTTATTACTTCTCAAATTGCGAATAATTCTCTATGTTGAAGGAGGTGTTTCTAACTCTCCCGGTAGGGAGAAGTCAAAGTGTTGTGGTACACTAGCCTCTTTGCAGTTTTGTGGGGTATTTTACTTTAGAGAACAATAGAAATTTTAGAGAGGTCGAGAGATCGGGTGATGAGTCTTGAGAGGTGGTTAGGTTTAATGACTATCTCTTAGATGTCGGTCACTTGGCCCTTATGTAATCATTTTGGTAGTGTTCTCTTAGATTGAAGTTCTTTTCTATAGTTGAGAGTTGAACTCCCTTTTTTTGGGGTCTTACTCTTTTTCTTATTTTATTTTTTTCTTATTATTATTATTTTTAATTTCGTCTTTTCAACGAAAGTCCAATTTCCTGAAAAAAATCACAAACAATTCAATTTCAATCTAATTCTTAACATTTTTGCAGGAACAATCAATTTCAACAGTCATAACCTCTGTGTCTAACATGTTACCTGAGGTTTGTCTTCGTACAATCATTGATCATTTATGAATTTTCATGTGCAATTCATTCGACAGACAGTTTAAAACAAGCACATTCTAACTTTTAGATTTGCATTGTTTTGATGCTGTTTCATTTCCTTTTTATAAAAATTGTTTGGATGCTGTTCTTACTTAGAAAAAGTTTCACCTGCAATGGTGAAGGGGGATATTTGAAGAGTGTTTTTCAGCATGCTAATTCTAAATCTGAGGGACGTATTATTAGCTTCTAGAGGCTTAAATACAGGAAACTGCCATTCCTTGCTTTTGTAATAGGTTTGGTTGGTTTGAATAGGTTGCTCTAGAAAAGTTTGAAACTTTTTTCACCCTGAGTACTTATGTCAGCAATTCTGCCATCATGTAGTGGAAAGTTCAATTTGTTACTCATTCTGATGGGCTGGACTAAGGGCTCATATTAGTAGAGTTCTTTGGTTACTTTTCTCTCCCTTGAAAACATTATTTTATCTTTTTGAGTTGAAGATAACTTCATGAGTACCAAAGAGAAAATAGTTCAACTGACATCTATATGTGTTAGCGACAATGAAGTTTCAAATTCCTTTGCTCCTATTGTAAAAAAAAAAAAAAATAATAATAATAAAAAAAAAACTTGAGCTGTACAACTTTCAAAAACTCATTTATATCTTTGTTTATTTAAGTTTCCTGAATCGAATTACTACCTGGAAACAATCAAAGTAATAGAGAACACACAATAGACTAGAACATTTATCATTCCATTGGAAATATCCAGAAATGTTTAAAGAGTTTAACATGATAATGATATAACAAGCAAAAAGATAAAAAGATAGATGTTTCAGTTATTCGAGAGTGCTGGTTCCTCTCCTCCAATAGTGACAAATCACACACAAAATGCAGAATGGTCCTCCCTCCTTTCTTTCCCTGCAGAAATAATGAACAACTACCCAGCGGCCAGCCATACCACACGTGATCTCCTCTGGCCCCACAAACCAACTTTCCTTGCCAATTTCCCTTCTTGCCCCTCCTCATGTAAGTTTGCACAATTGGAGGCCTCACAGTTAACTTGTAGTGTTATTTCGTGTTCTGATTGTTACCAACTTACCAAAAAGTTTTAACGTGCTACTCTGTAGTTTTTTTTTATTTATAACTCTGTTCTTCGACCATCTTCGAGAATAGGAGACACAGAAAGTTTATGGCGAGTTATGCTTTTTAATTAGGAAAATATTCTTTCTGAACTTGTATGAAGGATGCTATTTTCTCAAATTCTGACATCATATCTGGTGTGCATCTTCAGAAGTATCTTCTGGAGCAACAGGCAGTTATTAATGTTGATGGGGGAAAATTGCTGAACGAAGACAATGATATCAGATCTGTAAGCATAAATCAATGCTAGTTTACTATATTATAGTTTGATGTAGATGATGGAAATCGCTCAATGAACACAATGATTTCAGACAGTTTTTTTTGTGTTTTTTTGTTGAGGGTTTGATTCCTATTTGTAAAACTCTTAGGTTTGAGAAAGAATCAGAATGCGTTATTCATTCACCAAAGATATGAATATATACAAGTGTACAAAGCGTAGAAAAGGAAAATATCACAAAATATTTACGAGAATGGAAAATCCTAATTATAGAATTATAACACTCCCCCTCAAGTTGGAGCATATATGTTAATCATGCCCAACTTATTACATAGATAATCTATACGTCTTCTATCCAATGCTTTCGTGAAGATATCTCCTAATTGTTCTCCAGTCTTCACATATCTTATAGATACCAACCCTTGTTGAATTTTCTCACATACAAAATGACAATCAACTTCAATATGTTTAGTCCTTTCATGAAATATTGGATTAGACGCAATATGAAGTGTTGCTTGATTATCACACCACAACTTTGTCGGTGTGGTGATTTCAAATCCCAACTCAACAAGAAGTTCATATATCCAAATCAATTCACACACAGATTGTGCCATTGCTCTATATTCTGATTCTGCACTTGAACGTGACACCACATTTTGCTTTCTACTCTTCCAAGAAATCAAATTTACACCAACAAGAAACACGCATACCCTGATGGTTTGATCTTCTATCTTCTTTAGATCCTTGCCCAATACTTTAGTAATGTCTAATGAAACATTCAATTATAGTTATACCATAACCTTAATAATAAACCACCCGAGAGCAGCCAGTTCAAATAACAAAAGAAATCGTGTTCCAATGCAGGCCTTAATGATCAACTGTAGGGCATGACAGTTATACTTGACGTCACTTATACTTACTGAATAGGCTTACTGTCGGGTTGAGTCACTGTAAAGGTTAATTAAGTTTTCCCACTAATACGCTCCTATATCTTTCAGGATCTTATTAGCATATTCTCCATCTTTTGTTTGAGCTGTTCAAGTGGGCATCCATTGGGGTATTACATGACTTAGCCCTAGCTTTCCTGTTTCATGTCAACAAGTTAAGTACATATTTTCTCTGTGATAATAGAATTCCCTTTCTTGCTTTCTTATATAGACCTCAATTCCTAAGGAAGATTTCAACATTGCCCAAATCTTTTATATGGTAATTGACTATGAAAGAAAAGGGGTCTTTTTAAAGGGAAGGAACTTGCGAAAAACCTGGGGGGGGAAAGGGCAATTTTTTTTTTCTCATCACCAGTAATCACCAATACATCCACATATACAACTAACAAAAAGATGACACCACCCTCAGATTTCTCTTAGAAAAAAGACTGGGAATGATCTGACTACTCTTCCGCCATTCCAAAGCTTTCAATCACTGACTAAATTTACCCAAACCAAAGTCGTGGGGCTCTTGCTTTTATTCCTTAACAAGATTTACGAAGGCACGACACATCGTTCCATAAATCAAATCCCCCTGAGCAACAAACAACCTCGGTGGATTGCAATTCCATTTATATACTCACTCCTCTTCTTGAAGTATCTCATTCTCCATGTGATATGATTTGCATTTTTAATATCAACTGTACTGTAAAGGCCAATTGATTTGGGTTGAAGCATAATGAAATAAACAACCTCATAGATGCTCCAGTTTTTCCATACATAAGGAATCAAAAGTTGTAATCAAAGAACTCATATCAACGCCATAAGTTTGTGTCGTAGCTCTTTTCGCTATCGAGGTTCGCTGCTTTTTAACCGGAGCAAACAAACATCTGAGGATATTGACTTTAACTGCAAACGACCCATTTTGCAAGTCCGATAGTCTTCTTTAACCAGCTCAGTGGATAAGAACTAAATCTCAAGGCTACAATTATCATCTAAGTGGCAAGTCAAATCTTCCATCCAGGCCAATTTGCGGCACACCTAAATAACCAGGCATTGAGACAAAGCCTCTAATGAACAGTTTTAGGAAATGATACAGACTGGCTAAGGATGCAATGAGATGAACCATGTGAGAAGGCCGGACAAATGGTTATATGAAACAAAAAGAGGAATAGCGATGGAACACAAATGTACGGGATTTTTATCCTTTTACGCCAATGTAGCTATAGGGAGGATCATGTCAACTCGATTTCTGGAACTTTCCACTGACGAAAAAGGGACACTTGGGGGTAGCATGCATGGAACCTGTTATGTGTTAGCGTTGTTGTCGCAGCTATAGACTTTAACGATGGGTTGGAAAGTTAGAGGTAGCCGACAGGGATAATAGAAGATGAAATCAGGAGATGGACCTCCAAGCGGAGGGAGAAAGATAAACTGTGATAGTGTACAAGGAAATCATCCTCTAGCTTCCTTATGTTCCCCCTGACTCTTATTCAGAGAGGAAAGATGATAAGAGTTGTGATGTGAGACAAAAATGGTTGGGTATGTAAAAACGTGATATTAGGGGAGAGAGCGAGAATTATTTTATTCTTTAGATCCCATGGACAACCTCAACACCGATAACTCCCTTTGCCGACACTTTAATAATCAGGGATATCCAACCAAGCGAAAACACACATTTTTAAGGACTTTGGATCTAGCTTGGTATGCTGAGGCCAAAACATCCGAACAAACAGGTTTACAACCAAAATTTGTCGAAGCGGCTAATGGGGAAACAAATTTGCTTGGGACATTAAAGTCGAAAAGTATCTCACCCTTTAAGAAATGAAAAGGCATTCAATTTTATTAAGAAAACTGTGGATAATAGCATCAGCCCAAAAGATTTTGAACATGCATCTGAACAATTCAAAAGCTCTGCCGCGTGTGGTCTCAAGGAATGACGATTCTATTCGGTTCTTTGTACTGACCATTTTGGAGGAGTATCGAAACACAAGAAGATTGAATGGAAGAATCCGATGTGCAACTAAACTTAAGACTTGATGTGTATGAGAGAAATATTCTTAGTATTATCACTCCGTAGGATTTTAAGAGCACCACTAAACTGAGTTTGGATTTCAGCATGGATAGTTTACAAAAAATGAGAAAGTATACTCAGAAACGATTTTTCATTAAATATAACCACGTAACACGAGAATAGCATCGACAAATGTAACAAAATACCGAAACCCTCCTTGACTCAACAAGACAAGGACCCTAAACATCAGAATGGACTAATTCCAAAAGGAGCACTAGCTCGTTTATGACTCGAGGATACAAACTCAAACGATGAAATTTAGCAAACTGACATGACTCATAATCTAAAGAAGACAGATGTTGAAGTTGTGGACGAAGACTCTTCAACACAGAGATAGACGGATAAGCCAAACGACAATGCTCTTTCAAAGGAGAACGCACCTGAGCAATGTGATGGTTTAGGTGTTTTTGGTTCAAAAGATGTTAAAGAATCTCCAAATTCACGCCCTTTACCAATAGTCTGTTTCGTCATAAGATCCTGAAATAAAGCAATAACCAGGAAAAAAGGAGACACACAATGAAGATCACGAGTGAGTTTATGACCGAAAATCAAATTAAACGAGAAATGTGGTAAATTTAAAACTGATGACAAAAGAAATTGATTCAGTAAGATGGACGGGTCCTGATCCTAAAACAGATGGAGGTTCATCAGTACTAGTGACATTAGATGAAGAGGTAGATGTACAAAGGTTAGAGAAAAACTGGGTTACCTGTCATAATGGTCTGTAGACGCCAGAGTCAATAGACCCATTTTGACGTGGAGGAAAGAAGGCAATTTAGAAATGTTACCTGTTCTGCCGATGGCCGTAATGGGAAGTAGAAGATGATGCTCTCAATGATCTTGATACTGCTGAAAATTTAGCAAACTCTCTACAGAAAATCGTAATTGACTTGTTCAAGATTATCAGAGTAGAGCGCACAAAGTGCAGTGGAGGTGGATTGGCATCCTCTGACCCTTATTCAGCAATTTTCTGCATTCATGCTTCGTATGGCCAGGTTTATGACAATAATAGCAAAACAATACCTCCTGGATTTGATCTTTGGTTATGTTGGATGACCTTTGAAGCTATTTGATTCAAACCCCTTATTACCTCTTGTAATCATTTATGCTCCCAATCAAAGCACTGCTAGAATCAGATGAAGTAACTGCTTGTGTCTTTTCAGTACGAAGTATTTGAGATTGTAAGCTTCTTCCACGAGGAGAATTTTAGCTTACATTACCTTACTAATTAAGCGCACTCTTCATTTTAATTCTAGTGTGGCAAAGACCCTACTAAAAAGCCAGTATAGACCACAACTCTTCACGTTGACCATTAGAACTTTTGGATTCGTGCAGATTTGGCATCAAGGCAATTGAATTCCGCGCATGTATTTTTAACTTTCTATAAAGTAGCTTGTAAGAGATTTTTCTCCTTGATCAGGTTGATATAGAGTCTTACAAAATCAAACACTCTATTAATAATTCTCTTTCCCTGAATAAAGAAATCCAGATATTCCAATAGTTCACTTAACTGATTCGCAGTGATTTACTAGTTCAACAATTCAATGATTCATTTAGAATTTCTTGATTTGTAGAAGCATCCTTGAATCGTCCCCCACCAATCTCTTATTTAGCATCAATCGGTGGCTCTTCTGTGATGTGATCATCCATTCTCCATGCTCCTAATAAAGTGCGGACATTTGATCTTCATGAAAAGTAGTTGGATCATTCAACTGTGTTAAGTTACTTTTGACACCATAGGAACAAACTCAGACATGACTACTGGTTTTCTGATCAGCCATTACCTCAAAAACAATAGACACCGGACAGCAGAGAATCAAACCCTAATTTACCGAAGAGATGTCTTTACAAGCAGTGAGAATATCTATATATCCCAAACAAACACACCACCAAGAAGAGTCAACCACACTGAAGAAACCCATAGAAAACGAACAAAAAGGACGGCGCATGCGCCTACACGTGCCGGCGTGTGGACGAACAACAGAGAAGAATGATCGGCGGCTGTGCATGGTTTGTTGAGTATCTGTGTGATGCCGGACTATCCACGTATTGAGTTGTTGTATGTTCAGATGGCTAACCGGACTTTGAGGTTTGTTAGATCGGTGGCTGGGCTTTTCTCTTTTGGACTGGCGCGATGTCGAAAAAAAACTAACTTCCTGTTTTTTTATTTTTTTCTTTCGACGGACTGACAACTGATACTGCCTGCATAAGAGGGGCGGCGGTGGCTAACGACGGCGAATGAACCGAAGACGGCGACTGTGAGCAAAAGTGTAAACTCACCTCTCCACAAAACCCTAATGTATCACAAACACTGATATCTTTGTGAGATATAACCCATATCTAGGACTCTCAATTTTATAGATCAAGGACACAAGCATACTGCCTCTTCCTGGAGTGCTAGCTAAGTTCCATTTGTTAATTATGAAGCAGATATCCCTATTTGATTTCGATGAATTCCAAGGTCTTGAAACCTATATTCTTAAACTTCAAAAGGGATTCTAGGTTTCCCAACTCTAAATTCCTTTTAGTTATATCTTATCCAACCCAATGTTAAGTGTAAGGTTTCTAGATCTAAAATCAATCAACCAATGGGCATTTAAAATTAATTAACATTGGGCCAATAGATTAAGTTTACAATGAAAATAAGAACACAAGTAAAGTTTAAGAAGCAATTCACTCCATAAAAACTAGCCTTAGTTCATAATCCTTTGGCTCTGACTGAAAGATCAATTAGATGAAATAGGATATTCCAAACTTGATTTGTAGCAAACTTCCAGAAGGAAAGAATACACTCACTTTAGATGGGAAAAAATGCAAATGAGTTTTGTCAGCGGCATTCCTTTTTGTAATATTATTTTCTTAGCCTTGATTTATTCTATGCCGTTGAATTTCTTGTTCTTGAAGGTCCTTCAGTATTTATTGGATGATGTCTCCAACTTTTTGTCAAGTCAATCTACTGTGGAAGAAGGGCAGAGAGAAATTGTAGAAAGTGAGCCAGGTTGTCATAGTGCTCTAAAAGCTTTTATCGACCATATATCTGAGAGAGAAAAAGCAAATTTCTGCACTCGTCGTCTTGACAATAAAAATTCTGTCACTTTGACTACCATCCACCAGGTTCTTTCTTGCATAATTTTTAGAATTGTCTTAGATTTGGAAACGACATTTTATTAGTACCATAGTTATTGCTCTATTTTTCTGGTTTCATCGGAGTTCCTTCTTGTCTTCCATATGCAGTCAAAAGGCTTGGAGTGGGATGTTGTGTTCATAATTAAGGTAATTGAAAGATATCTAAAAGGGCGTCTGTTTAGTACCTTGCTCTGTTATTGTGATGTTTACAGATGTTCTTGTTATGATTTCTTGTAAAGTGATTGGGTATTATTGAATTTTCATGTACAAATATTAAAAAAAAAAAAAAATACTGTATTGATAATTGATTGGATATTATTGAATTTTCATTTTTTCAGTTGTAGTTTGTTATTTAGTTTTGGTTGGTTGATTTATTTGTTAAGTTTTTGGCTATACTTTTTCATTTTTGCTTTTGAGATGACAAATACTTTTAGTACTTCAATGTTGCTAGGCCAATGAATCAGAGATTCCTCTCTTACATGAATCTAGGGGCATTACAATGGAAAATGGAAACTCAATTGAGGTAAATTTTTCCATTAAATAACATTGTCGCCCTTTGTTCTTTAGAGTGTCTTCCATTGGTGCCATATTGATTCTCATATAAAAATAACAGGAAGAACGACGTTTATTATATGTTGCAATGACTCGTGCTCGGCAGAAACTTCATATATTGTATGTCTTGATGGACTCTGATTGGCAGGTTTGTTTTAGTTGAATATTTTCTATCATATAAAGGTGGACACATTTAGTTAACTCTTGCATTTCCTTTAGATACTCCAACCTTCAAGATTTCTCAAAGAAATTCCAGATCATGTCCGAGAGATACAGGTATTTTTCGTTAAGTTTTATAAGAATGCACTGTTTACTATTTATAAATAAGCATAATAACTAGATGGTTCCTTATCCACTCCTGGGCTAATGCTTTTGAGAAATAGAAAACACATTTATTCTAGTCAATTTTTTACTGTCTTTCGTACTTGATACTCTCGCAAAGCTTGTTAATGCTTGTCACTAATCCTCATATTAGAAAATATGTCATGCTTAACTAGGAAAAAAACATATTTTTTCTGTATAATATATAGGAAAGTGATCTTGTATATTTCTTGTCATTTGCATAATGTGATTAGATTAGTTTTGTGGGAGCTATAAATGGAGAAGAGTAAACAAGTTTTCATCAGAAAAGAGGTCTTTGATGACAAGTTGGGACATGCGGGGCAGTGGAGAAATCCTTTTGGGGTGAGTGGTGAAGAACAAACTTTGACTGGGTAGAGGAAATTTGGAAAATGGTAGGATGGACGAATGTCACGAACAGGAGGGATCGAAGGATTAGAGGTGGAATTGGTGGAGAGACGAGGAAAAAAAGGAAGTTAGGGAGAGGTAGGCCTAGGACACAGTTAGAAAGGGAAGGCACGGCTTATTGGAGGGTCATCATTGCCGGGGTGGGAGTTATATGTGGTTTTCTGTCAAGCTTTATTATTTTAGATTTCATTCCTTGTAGTCCGTCTAGACTTTCTTTTGACTCCTCTTGTCCAATTGTCTTTTTGTATTTCCTTATGTATTTTTTCCATTTCTTCTTAATTATACAATCTCGATTTTTTATATTAAAAAACCATTGCTAGAAGTAATCAGATTACTAATATCGTCAATGGGATGACGATGAGGGCTGTACTGGTAGGGAGAGAGGGTTAAAATGAAATGGTGATAGTTGGGTAAGAAAATACAATGGAAGAGGAAAAATATTTTAATGTATTTCTAGATCTTTGGTAATAATATAATAAATAATTTATTTAATTTTATTGTTAATTATCAGATCAATTTGGTTTAATTTAATCAAACTGAATACAAATAGATTAAGTCCACTTTGTAGGTGTCCATTTACAGTTCAGTTTTGTTCCTATATCCCTTGGCGTGGAATTTTTTGGAATCCTTGAAAGTATTGTTGTGATATCCTTTTGAATAATAGTTTGGAAATGTTTTAAGCACATGCCACTATAAATTTTTACTTAATAATCGTTTGTTCTATATCATTTAATACTATGAAAATATAAGATACATAATTAATCCAGTTCTTAATGAACGTTTGATCTGTTTATTCTTAAAAGAAAAGTCAGCTATTGATGAAGATGAAGGTGCTCTGATGCCAAACGCGATAGATTACCTTATCTCTTTATCGGGCTTTTGATTTGCTAATTGTTCAGTCTGATGTTTTTCTAGTTTCGAACTTGTGTTGATGATATAATCTTTTCTTGTAGGCTGAAGTTAGTATCCAGCACTTGCAAAAGAAGCACCATGATGCTCTAGAGCAGAATACACACATGTATCTTGAAAAACCTATATCAGCTCATTCAGATGTGGCATTAAATGATCCTGCTAACAAGAAAATCGACATTAGAGACTTTGAAGAACCAATAGAGATTTCTAATGGGAATAATTTCCTAAAAAGGTGTTTCCTCCTTCCAATTCTATTGCTTTGTTCACGTATCTTTACCCAAGAACAAAATCAACATTTTGTACGTTGATATGGTCCTTTTTCTTCTTGTTGAAGTGAGAAATCTTTTCTATTCCAATTGCAGATTTAATGTGGATAACAGAGCAGTCATTTCCCATTTATTTCATCAATGGGCCAAGAAGAAGGCGTTTCAAGATCCTAAGAGGTTAATTGATAAGGTGATGAATTTTATGAGCATGAAATCTCATGTTTGATTGTTTAGAGATTTTAAAAACTCAGGTCATGATTGTTTAGAGATCTAAAAAGTCAAGTCATGTTTATCACATTAATAATTGCTCTAGCTAGTTTGAAACTTGAATAGGCCACTGAGTGCAGAAGTTGCAATCATTGTTCAGTGCAATTATAGGTGTTAACAGATGCTGATGCATGAATAAAAGACCATAGTAAGCTCTTAGACGAAGAGTTTGTGATCGACCATAATTGTATGGGAAACTGTCTTCTAAATTTTCATATATCCGCTATTATATTATGATTGAAACAGAGAAAGTTCCAATAGTAAGGAAAGAAAATAAAGAATTAGCAATCAAATAAATGGGACTATAGAGAGTTAAATAATTTGTATGTCCATTGCATTGCTGCATTTGAACTTCTATGCTCTGATGATCAATAAATGGGACAATGGAAAGTTAAATAATTTTCTTTCATAACGTTACAGGTTGGCTTTGTAATTGAGGAACGGCTGAGAGAGAAGAAATGCAAAACCAAGGTTATATTTTTCTTTTATTACTATTATTCTTATTTTGCAACTTTTTATCAATTGGGCTAGTTTTTCTTTTTAATTTTAATGTGTAATGAAGTTACCACCAGTTCTTAATTGTTCTGGCCAGAGCTCAATTGATTTCCATGAATCCAATTGTTTGGCTAATACGAATAGTAAGATATGAAAATTGTACGGTGAAGCCATAAAATGAATAAAAAAAAAAAAGCTTATTATCATAGTGAATTACTCATAAATATATTTCAATTGTTTAATTATTCTAGAAAATGTTTACTGAAACCAAGTATAATGAGTGATGAACATATTTTAACATTTCAGAATTTTGTTGTCTTTATTTTATTGGTACTTATATCAATGGATTCCGTAGTTCTGCATAGTAGGATCTTTATATTTATCAGTTTTTCACTATATCATTTTTATAACTTGATTTAGTTTTCATTGTTGGAGATCAACTAAGCTGTTTGAATATTTATGTGGTTGAGGTTTGTGTACTCAGGAAGCCTTGCGTTCACTGAAGTCATCATTGACTAGTGATGAAGCACTTCAGTATGCTGAATATGTAAGTATATTGGTTAGCTCTTTTTGACAGTTTTCTATTTCTCCCTCTAAGGGAGGTTGTATGTTTTACCCTTGAAACTTTTTCTTCTATGAAAAGTTTGTTTACAAAAAAGGTAAGTATATTGGTATCACATTTCAGTTTTCAGCATCTAGATAGTTAAAGAAGAAAAAGAAGAAAAAATTTTCAAGGGAAAAAAATGCTCTCTCTCCACCTAACTCCTCTCCCCTTGCCGGACCTCCTCCGACAACCATGGTCCTTTCCACTCCCCTCTGACCTATACCTTGCCTACCCAATCATAATGCCTCCGACTAAGTCGCTGACAAAGTTCGACCCAGTGACCATTGATCGGAAGGTTTTCTCCATCGAAACCAATGACTGTTACAAGACCTCACGTATTCAATTGATTGAAACTACTAAGGATCAAACCTATTTTCTCATGCTACATTGGCAGACCTTCACCAGGATTACAAAGACTTTCTCCTCTTTGTTGAATGCCCCAATAAACCAGAAATTCTTTAGGGAGTTTCACGTCGGTGACCAAACCGTTTGGGTTGAAAAATCATCCTACAGATGGGGTATATTGGCGGAAGTTGCCAAGCTCGATAACAATGGTGGCCTTTGTTATAATATGTATTTATATTGTAATTATAATCAATTGTCCTTTATTGTAATTTTATATCTCCTAGATTAGGGTTTCTTAGTTGCCTATATATATATATATATATGTATCTTTAGCCTAATTAATGGAATAAGATCATTATTCTCTCTAAAACTATTGAGTACAATCTTAACAAGATTCTTATTCCTATTGGTGAAGGAAGAAAGGGATGGAAAACCTTTTATACCTTGATACATTCCTTCACAGATAAACAGAAGTGTGACCCTCAACCACCCGCCATTAGTGCGCCAACTAAAAACTATAAGGAGACTTTCCCCCATCCTATATAGAGGTACTAAAGGGCCAAAGGCAAAAGCTCCATTATTAACAGACAAACTAGTCACGGAGTATGCACATGCCACAATCCATTTCAACACAGCCATCATTGTAAAGAGACCGTGTTTCCACGATGATTTGTACAATATAGTGAGGGCCCTCCAAGTTCAATTCTGTGATCGTTGTGCCATCAACCCCATCGAAGCTGATTGTGCTCTTCTTGGATGCGAAGATGAAGAGCAAGCCAAAATCCTCGGGTCAATAAAAGATTGGTACAAGGTGGGTCCGTTCTCTCTAAAGTTCACCCTATGGAATAATAGCGCAACCAAAGCAAATCCGGTCATTCCCTGTAATGGCTGTTGGATCAAAATCAAGAACCTTCCATTAGACCGATGGGATAACCTTACCTTTAAGTTTATTGGGGATACCTGTGGAGGTTTTGTCGAAATAGCCAAGAAAATGTTATTTTGTCTGGATCTCTTAGAGGCGACGATTAGAGTAAAATAGAACTCCACAGGATTCATTCTGGCTGAAGTTGGGATCCCTTCTCCATCTAGGTCTCTGATTGTGGTGCAAATTGACCCTCTTTTAACAGTAACCAATTTTTGGATTTTGTTGCCAGAATCCATGGTATCCAACTACTTGATGGTAGCCCTCCTCTGGAGAACATAGAGCCTGAGGCGTCGGTTGATTTGCAGAAGGGTCTCCTCTGACTGTACCCTGAGTCCGCCTCCGAACATGCTCCACAGGTACTATCCTCTAACCCCTCTCCTACCCTATCTATCCGACCTCCCCATCCAAAGCCTTTACCTACCGTACCTACTTCCCCACATACCCAAAAGCTCGATCTTCCACCATCCGACCCATCTATCATTCCTAAAAGCCCACCCCTCAACCCTTTGTCTCGACGGGAGCTCTACTCCTTACCCCTCCCCCCATCTCTCAACAAAAGCCCACTACACCCCGACCCAACCAAAGTCTCGATAAGCCTGGGAGAACCATCTTTAGCCCTTGTTACTTTGCAACTTGACCCTTTACCTAACCCGACCCATCCAAACCCTATCTCTAGCATTGAACCGACCCAATTTTTATCTCCATACCTATTGGACTCCAACACCACCATACCACGTACCTTGCCTTTACCTTCCAACATTAATAGATCCCTTCGCAAACTCTCAATCACTATCCAAAACAAAAAATCTTACCTCATACCTGACACAAAGTTCATCTATTCGGCTTCTTGCCCTAATTTCTCCGATCACAAAGACTTGGCCTATAGCTCTCTCCCTCTCTCCATTGCTCCTCCCTCACCTCTCTCACATCCCACCTCTCCTACCCCTGATTTTTCCTTTCAAAACACTATGATTGGAGCTTCTTTATTGGTTGAGAGCAATCTTGAATTGGAGGGTGACTCGTCATAAGCTCTTATGACCCAACATTCCACCTTCGAATTGTAGTTCCTTGGCTACTGGAACATAATTTGTGTATTACAACTATATCTTCATCCTCTAAGAAGGTCAAACGATCCTAGGAACAAACCAGAAGCATTAATGAACTAATTACATCTATCAATTATGATAAGGACTGCTCCAAGGCTTTTCTTGGTAGGCGAACCTCTTCTACATGATTATTTTGTCCTGGAACGTCCAAGATATCAAGGCTTGGGAGAAACGAGTAGTTGTGAAAAATCTCATCTTAAAACAAAATCCTACGATGGTTATCCTTCAGAAAACCAAGCTTGAAGATGTGGATTGTTTTATCATAAAGTCTCTCTGGAGCTCTAAGCATATCAGTTGGTCTGTGTTGGAGGCTTCGGGAACCTCTGGTGGTATCATCATCATGTGGAATGACCCATCCATTGTTTCTGGAGAGGTATATAAAGGCCTTTTCTCCCTTACCTTACGGTTTTCCCTGGTTGATGACTTTCTCTTTTGGCTTCTTGGGCCAAAGATAGACCTTTTTTTTTGTAGGAGCTTTACGACCTACAAGGCCTATGTACACAACTAGATCTTGGGAGGAGACTTCAATGTGTTTAAATGGTCTGGTGAGAAATCGAATGACAAACCCCAAACAGCTAGCATAAAAACACTTAATTCTTTTATTTACGGGGCGGAACTCCTTGATATCCCACTTCAAAAGAGCTCTTACACTTGGTTTGGACATAGGCATTACCCAGTCTTCACCCTCATTGACCACTTTTGATAACTGAAAGCATTCAACAAAAATTTGCCTATACTACATCCAGGAGATTGGAGAGACCCACTTCCGACCACTACCCTATGTTGCTTTCCATTGGTGTCGACAAATGAGGTGGCACCCCTTTTCGTTTTGAAAATATGTGGCTTTTGCACAAAAACTTCGGTGGCCTTGTTGAATATTGGTGGAAGAACGCTCCTTTGCTTGGACGGTTGGGTCACGGTCTTATTGACAAACTGAAAGGTCTTCAAGAAATCCTCAATGTGTGGAACAAAGATACTTTTGGATGTGTTCACACGCAAAAGAACCAACTCATAGCGGAAATCACATTACTAGACAACATTGAGGAGTCAAATGATTGTCTCCCCATCCATAGGGTGCAGAAAAGTAGCCTAAAAGCTCAACTCCTCTCGGTGGTGGCCAAGGAGGAAGCTCTTTGAAGACAGAAGTGCAAATCCATTTGACTTAACGAAGATGATCTAAACACCCGTTTCTTCCATCGTGTTGTGGCCACAAAGAGAAGGCAAAACACCATTCTTGAAATTGTCTCTACAAATGGTACGAGCTTTCTAGTTGATTCCGATATTGTTGAGGAATTTTTGGGTTTCTTCTCCAGATTGTATTCGAAGAACAACCTCTCCAATTTACTTTTCCTTAATTGGCCCTCCCTCACTATGTAATAGTCATCGCAGTTGGAATCCCCCTTCAATGAACAGGAACTTTGGGGGGCTGTATGTGCTCTTGGTACAAACAAGTCCTTGGGCCCCGATGGATATATTGCTGAATTCCTTAAAAAGTCTTGGCACATCCTTGATGGTGTTTCAGGATTTTTTAAAAAAAGGTGTTGTCAACGCTAATCTCAATGAGACCTATGTATGTCATATTCCCAAGCGTGCTAATGCAAAAAGAGTTCGTGATTTTAGGCCTATCAGTCTAACTATTGGAATTTATAAGATTTTGGCTAGAGTCCTCTCTGATAGACTAAAGAAGGTCCTTCCTACCCTTATATAAGAACACCAGTCGATTTTTGTTGAGTTTTGTTGAGTGGCATTAGATCTTGGATGCTTCACTTATTGATGAGTGGGCTAGAAAGGGGAAGAATGGCATCGTGATTAAACTTGATATTGAAAAGGCGTTTGATACCGTCAATTGCCTTCCTTGACACCATCTTTCAAGCTAGAGGTTTTGGCTGCCTTTGGAGGAAATAGATTTTGGGTTGTATTTCTTCAGCAAATTACTCCATCATTATCAATGGTCGTCCTGGAGGGAAAACCCGTGCTTCTAGGGGTATTAGGCAAGGGGATCCACTCTTACATTTCCTTTTTAATTTCATTATTGATACCCTCAGTCGGTCGCTAACTCAAGCGGAATTGGATAGAAAGATTCAAGGCTTTGGTATTGGAAAAGATGGGCTTTCCATTTCTCATTTCCAATTTGGAGATGACACTATATTATTCTCTATCCACAATCTAGAGCATATCAAGAAATTTTTTGAAGTTATTGATGCATTCCAGTCTTATTCTGGCCTTTCCATCAATCACCAAAAGTCTGAAAGGGCATCAATCTCACTCCTACACGGCTTCAGGACATTGTGGGGTTATATGGTTGCCAGGTTGGAATGTGGCCAAATTCCTATCTCGGGCTTCCTCTTCATGGCAAGCCCAGAACTCTCTATTTTTAGGCCCCGGTGATTGAGAAAAATGAGCGAAGAATTAAAACATGGTCATCATCTTACATATCTAAAGGAGGGAGGTTAACTTTTATTCAAGCCTCATTGAGCAACCTTCCTACCTATTGTCTTTCCCTTTTCAATCTTCCTAGCAAAGTGGCCAGTATGATTGAAAAGATCTTTTGTGACTTCTTGTGGAAAGGGAAGGAAGGTGGCTCTAACTTACATCTTATTTATTGGGACAAAGTTACCTCCTCATAATCCACCGGTGGCTTGGAGATCACCGATCTCAAGTTGAGAAACGAGGGTGTCCTTGCAAAATTGATTTGGTGCTTTAGGATGGAAAGATATGCTTTATGGCAGAGGGGGATCATGGCCAAATTTGGAACATCCTTATGCGGTAACAAATCTGGTAATCGATCTATGTCCACTACCAAAGGTCCTTGGAAAGCTTTATCTTATCTCCAACCTTTTGTGGATCAGCATGTTGCTGCCATTTTAGGCAGTGGGAGTTCCATATCTTTCTGGTACGATGCTTGGGTGAACAATATTCCATTACGTAGATCTTTTCCCAACTATTTGCACCGTCGCTTGCAAAGAAAGCCATGGTCACTGATTTATGGAGCAGGGAGGATGGTGGGTGGAATCTCCATCTTCGTAGACATCTAAATGACTTGGAAACCAATGAATGGGGGCAATGCTCTCTCAAACACTCACTACCTATCAACCTCTCCAATCTGACGACAAATGGTTTTGGAAATTGGAACCATCTGGGATTTTTTTCTTCAAAATCATGGATTGATTCTAGGTATGCAATCAGTGGTTTATCTTTTATAGGCCCTATCGGTGGTATTTGGTCCGACCACTATTAAATTCTTTCTTTGGGAGTTGTCACATAGGGCTGTCCTCACACATGACAAGCTTCAACGCCGCAACCCCTCTTTGGCGATGTCTCCCAATTGGTGCACTCTTTGCAAAAAGGACACAGAATCTCAAAGTCATCTATTCCTGTTCTGCCTTTTTTCAATGACCTTTTGGAATCACATTCTTCATGCTTTTAATTGGTATGTGGTATTTCCTTTGGATATCAACCAATTCCTCTCCCTCGTTCTCAAACATCATCCTTTCAAGGGTAGAAAGGGTCTCCTATGAAAACATATTGTTAGAGCCTTCTTTTGGTCAGTCTGGTTTGAACGAAACAATTGCCTTTTCAACAACAAAGCTCAACACTATGAACTCTTTTTTGATCACGTGCTTAGCATTGCTATCTCTTGGTGTAAATTATCTAAACATTTCAAATATTATAGTTTTGATTCTTTTGATCAATTGAAGATGTCTTTTGTAACACCTTTGGTTGCGGGGCTACAAAAAAAAAGAAGAAAAAGAACATTTTTGGTCCTCCGTCCTTGAGATTTGAGTTTAGTAGCATTTTGGTACCTGAGTTTTCAAACTTGGCATTTTAAACCTTTTTGGTTTTGGAAAATTGTTCACTTGGTCTATTTTGTTAATTTAATGGAAAACTGTCGTGTCACAACTCAGCCAAAGGAAAAAACTAATGACAAACAAAACAAAGCCACAAAACACCCTACGGCCCCTTCCTCCCGACCTTCTTTCGTACCCTGTTTCTGCCTTGTTTCCAGCCATGGCCTTTAAATCCTGCCGCATCCCTAAGAAGCACGGACACTGACACGCGACACAGTGACACGGCGACACCGACACGACGACACGCCAATTTTCAAAAAAGGACACGACACGTCGGGGACACGTTATTTTTTTTTATTAAAAAAATTAAATATATGTCGTGAAATAAATATATTGGGAAATATTCCATTTAAAAACACCATTAACAACCATACAAGATACAACCACAACCATAGATAAGATGACTAACGGTCCAATGTGGAGGTGTGGCCGGCGTGGAGGTGTGGCCGGCCGTCGATCGAGTGGGCGTGGAGGTGTGGCATTTTGGGCGTGGGGACTCGGGGAGTTTTGATATTTTGAAGAAAAGAAAAGTGGAAAGGAATAATATATTTTGAGAAATTAAAATAAAAAACACAAAAACCTAAAAGTTTTGGGCTGCTAACTTTAGTTTTATAAGCTTTCATTGTTTTTTCTTTTTAATTTTGCAGTGCTGTGTCCCAGAAGTGTCCCAACCGTGTCCTACTCGTGTCCCCGTCGTGTCGGAAATTTAAAAAAATAATAAAATATTCGACACGCTAGTTGGCGTGTCGGACACGTGTCCGACATTGACACTTGGCCATCTTAGGAGTGTCAGTGCTTGATAGCCGCATCCTTGACCACACCTTCCTTATGGGGCAAGAAGGATCCGACTTCCTTTTAAAAGACTTAAAGAAAGGACAGTCCATTCTTCTCTCCCTAACCTCAACTAAATGGCTCTTTGAGAGTTTTCGCAGACTTCTATATGGTTCCATCTTTGAATTCTTCTTACTAAAGGAAAGAGTTGATCAAAGCTTCATAAGGCTGGCCAAATTTCGTGCAAAGGAGAAATGGTTTGTAAAATGTGCTGTTTGGCCAATCACAGGAGGAAGAAAGAATATCCATGTCCCGTTCGGCAATGAAAAAGCAGGGTGACAAGATTTTAAGGATATGATCGAAGGTTGCATCCAAAATTTCAGAGCACCCCCTGATTTCCAGGTTAGTTCTCCTTCACTTTGTCCCTCTCCTAAACAGAGGCCGGTCGGTAGTAACAGTCCTGCTCCTGTCTCTTATACACATCTAGATGTGTATAAGAGACAGGTCCTGCTCTCCCCTCTTGTGGGAATTCCTCTCCCGAACCTTTAGAAGCCTCCAAACCCCTGCTCCCCGTAATTTCTCCCCTTTCACCCTCTCCTGTTACACCATTGAAGAAGCAGAGTAACCACTCTTTCTGGATGAAGAAGAATTGTGATGTTTTGACTGAAGATTTTAGTAATTTATGGATTATTTCAAGACTTCTTGCATCAAATGGGTGGAAGGAAATTGCCAAAGAACTAAGTAAGTGTCCAGGCACCAACGTTGTCATCAACCCTCTGTTTGTAGACAAGGTTCTCATCAAACTCAGCCAAGGAGACCTCACCGAAAAAGTGCCAATTCAGGGCAAATGGATTAAGTATGGCCCTTTTCATCTTCGTCTGGAAAAATGGAACCCTTTTAGTCATGGAAGGCCCTCAGTAATACAAAGTTATGGGGGATGGATTGTAATAAAAAACCTTCCCCTAGATTATTGGTGTAGAAGCACTTTCGAGGCAATTGGGGCTTATTTTGGTGGACTAACTGCAATTGCATCAGAAACTCTTGATCGCATCAACTGTTTAGAAGTAAAATTCAAGTAAGGAAAAATCTATGTGGATTCATGCCAGCCACCATTGAAATTAAGGATGAAATTCGTGGAAGTTTTTACTTAAATTTCGGTGATATTACTTGCTGTCATCAGCCTACAAAACTACCTTCTAAAGTTCTGTTTAAGGACTTCTCCAACCCAATAGATTTAGTTCGAATACAAGAAGTCCTGAAGGATGAAGATGCCACTTCCCAAATTGATTTAATTGATTTATCCAATTGGTCTTTCCTATTGTCAACCAAGTCCAAGCCTAAGTTCTCAAGAAGTCCAAGTCCAAGAGCAGAAAAGAAGAAAGAGTTCCACAAGCCATAGACTTCGAATTTCAATAGGGGAGAAGCAGGGGAAGTCGAAAAGTCACCACCTTTGGGGTTAGTCTGTAATAATTTAGAATTTCAAAAGTCATTGTCGAAAGAGGAGTTAAACCGCCCTTTAAGCCCTGACGAAGGAAATCTGTTAAGGATGGAAGTTGAAAAGTTCCCCCCTGCTGCCCGCCTCACAGCCACAGTCCTCTGAGAGGAATTTTTTTAAACTAAAGGAAGTCAAAAAGTCTTCCGACTTAAATGCATCACCAGCTAAGGCACCTAGTGTAAATGCTAAGCCCCCTCATGTTCCACGGCCCGAATTTAACCCGCTTTCTGCCATTAAGAAGAAAGAGAAGGGATTGCCAGCCGACCTCTCCCTTTTTGAAACTGAAAAGACACTCGCGCCAAAAAGAAAAAAGAAAACAAAGTCATTTCTCCCTTGCAACGTGGTGCTCCCTTCAGCCTTTTCCTCTTCAGAGCATGCCTTAACCAAGTCCGAAACAAGCGACCCTCAAGCCTTCTTCTTCTCTCGTCCCCCGCCTCAGCACATCTCCCCTGCCCCTCCCTGCTTTACCTGATCACCCGTTTTCTCTGCCATTACTACCTTCAAGCAGCCATAACTCCCCCTCTTACCTTGCCCCCCTTGTTCTAACAGAGCAGCCATTTCCTCTGCCTTTGCGTTCCACAAGCCTCCTTCTCCCTTTAGCACTAAACCACCCCCTAAACTCTGCAAAGCAAACCATAAGTGGCTGCACAGAGCACGCCACCCCTCTTGCCTCTTCAAGACTTTTCCCAAGCATTTTATCAGAAGAAAGTATATGAAGGAACATTCTAAAAGCCTCGGCTTCACCCCTAAATCAGTGTCTGGTCAGCTCCAAGAAGTTAGGAATCCTTCATTTCCAGAACACCCTCTTTTTACCAGGTTAGAAAGTCAAATTTCTCTCTTTCCATCCAACCCGGAGGGGCCATTCCTATAAGGAACTCCCAATTTTCCCCCCAAAAGCTTCAGTAATTAAAGAGAAGGATTGCCCTCTTGATTCCCCCTTCAGTATAAGTAGTGAGGAAACTGATTGGATCAACAATTCAGGAGATCAAGAAGAGCCAAAAACAGAAGCACCCTTGCTTGATGACCTAAATACTCTGTTTCAAACAGAGGACATTATTTCTGAGACAAAAGCCCTCAGCCCTCAGCCCTGCCCACTCAGCCCTCCCTTTCAACCCCTTCTGACCTCTTAGCACATTTATTGAGCATAGTCACTGATTGCAACCTAATACTGGACTGATCTTCGGTTGGCCCTGAACCCTGTTTTCGAAAAAGATGAATATAGTATCTTGGAATACAAGAGGCCTCAAAGATAGTAATAAAAGGCTGGCTCTTAAACGATTCCTAAAGAAAATTAAACCCTCAATAGTGCTAATTCAAGAATCCAAAAAAGAAAATTTTGATGCAAGTTTTATTAAATCTATTTGGAGTTCCAAAGATGTCGGATGGGAATTTGTTGAATCTTTTGGTGCTTCTGGCGGGTTGTTGACAATGTGGGACACAAATTTGATTTCGGTATTAGAAACCCTCAAAGGTGGTTACTCCCTTTCAATAAAATGCACCACTATTTGTAAAAAGATTTGTTGGGTCACTAATGTATATGGGCCAACCGATTACAAAGAAAGAAAATTCGTGTGGGAAGAACTACTTTCCTTGGTAGCTTACTGTGAAAAGGCATGGTGCATGGGTGGTGATTTTAATATCACAAGATGGGCACATGAGAGATTCCCCTTGGGTCGAAGTACTAGAGGTATGAGAAAATTTAATAAGTTCATTGAGCAGGCAAAACTCATGGAAATCCGGTTGAGTAATGGGAACTTAACTTGGTCAAGGGAAGGTATCACCGTTTCAAGATCCTTACTAGACCGATTTTTCATATCAAAAGAATGGGATGAGTTATTTGAAAATTCTAGAACCAATAGACAAGCCCGAATTTTTTTAGATCACTACCCAATTTTACTAGAAGCCAGTTCTTTTAGTTGGGGTCCTTCACCTTTCAGGTTTTGCAATAGTTGGTTACTCAACAAAGAGTGCATCCAAATTATAGAGAAAGCATGGTTTGGCAGTAAAGTGCATGGATGGGCTGGATTTGTACTAAATCAGAAGCTGAAAGAAGTCAAAACAGCAGTAAAATGGTGGCATTACAGCAATAAGGAAGAACTAAAAAAGAAAGAGGAGAGGCTGCTAGCAGACATAGAAAAATGGGACACTCTTGCCGAGATTTCCCCCCTTTCCCAATGACTATGCAGTTTGGTCTTCATCAAAATCAGAACTCATGGCCTTATATAGACTGGAAGAAATCAGCCTATTACAGAAAAGTAAGTTAAATTGGCTCAAGCAGGGAGATGAGAATACAAGCTTTTTCCATAGATTCTTAGCAACAAAAAAGAGGAAAAACTTTATAAATGAGCTAGTTGATGAGCAAGGAGTGCCAACAAAGTCGAGTGCAGAAATTGAAAAAAGCCCGATAATCAATTATTACAGCAGTCTTTTTCTAAAATCCCCAGGGTAGAGGCATCTTCCAATAAACCTAGACTGGCCTTGTGTGAATTTGAATCAGAATCTCCTCTTGCAAAATAATTTTTCAGCCACAGAAATCTTCTCAGCTATAAAAACCCTTGGCAAAAGCAAGGCCCCGATGGCTTCACTTTAGAATTCTTGCTGAAATTTTGGTCTCTTCTAAAGTCAAGCTTCCAAGATACCTTTGATGACTTCTACAAGAATGGTAAGATCAATGCTTGCATAAAGGAGAACTTCATATGCTTAATTCAAAAGAAGAAAGTAGCAATTAAGGTCAGTGATTACAGACCCATTAACTTAACCTCTTTAATATACAAAGTCATTGCTAAGGTGCTAGCTGAGAGATTGAAAGGGATTATGCCCAACATTATTGCTCCCTCTCAATGGCATTCATAGAAGGAAGACAAATTTTGGATCCCATCCTTATAGCCAATGAAGCTGTTGAAGAGTATAGAGCAAAAAAGAAGGGATGGATCCTTAAACTTGATATGGAGAAAGCATTTGACCGAGTTGATTGGAATTTTCTAGAAAAAGTGCTACGGTCCAAGAATTTCAATCAGAAATGGATAGAATGGATCATGGGATGTGTCAAAAACCCACTTTACTGGATCTTCATTAATGGGAGACCAAGGGGAAGAATGGTTGCTTCAAGAGGGCTAAGGCAAGGTGATCCCCTCTCCCCTTTCCTTTATCTTCTAGTCAGCGAAGTATTGAGTGCTTTAATTTCCAAACTCAACCAATCCGGCATTATTGAAGGTTTTATAGTAGGTAAAGAGCAAGTTCCAAGTCTCCATACTCCAGTTTGCGGATGATACCTTATTGTTTTGCAAATATGACAGTTCTATGCTTTTAAAACTTAAACATACAGTGGAGCTCTTTGAATGGTATTCAGAGTAGAAGGTAAATTGGGACAAATCAGCCCTCTATGGCATTAATGTGGACGACAGTGACCTCTTTAATACAGCAGCATCTTTGAATTGTACGGCTGACCATCTTCCTTTTTATTACCTAGGGTTGCCTCTAAGGGGTTACCCGAAAAGAGCCTCCTTTTGGCAGCCGGTCCTAGACAAAGTACAAGCTAAACTTGACAAATGGAAGAGATTTAATCTATCTAGGGGAGGAAGAGCCACTCTATGCACTTCAGTCCTCTTAAACCTTCCAATTCATTACTTGACCATCTTCCTCATGCCCGAAGGAGTAGTATCTAAAATGGAAAGGATAATACGAAGCTTCTTTTGGGAAGGCAACAAGGGCAGCAAGCAAAATCACTTGGTTCAATGGGAATTGGTTCAAAAACCTATAGCAGATGGTGGTCTAGGCCTTGGTGGTTTCAGATCTATGAATATTGCACTTCTTGCTAAATGGGGATGGAGATTTTTCAATGAGGAAAACTCTCTTTGGGGCAAAGTTATAAGAAGTATTCATGGTAAAGATGCATTTGATTGGCATACAGCAGGAAAAGGTGGTAGAAGCTTGAAAAGCCCATGGATTAGCATCTCAAAGACTTAGCTTAAGGTAGAATTTTTGGCCACTTTCAAACTTGGTAATGGCAGCCGAATTGCTTTCTGGTTAGACACCTGGGAAGGATCTTCCCCTTTCAGCACCCTTTATCCAAGCTTATTCAGAATCACCATGCTTCCCAATGGTTCAGTTGCTGATCATTGGGACAGTAGCATAGCTTCTTGGTCCATCACCTTCCGAAGGTTACTCAAAGATGAAGAAGTGTTGGCCTTCCAAGACTTGTTGGAGAAAATTGTAAGTAGAAGTCCTCACTTTTTTGATAAAAGAGTGTGGTCCATGTCAACCACTGGCCTCTACACCGTTAAATCCCTTAAAGTATACCTAACACCATTCTCCCCTTTGGAAAAGCCCTTCTTCTCGGCTATTTGGAAAACAAAGAGTCCAAGAAGAGTCAACATTCTCATTTGGATTATGCTTTTCGGTCAGCTGAATGTAGTCGAAGTTCTTCAAAGAAAGCAACCAACATCCTCCCTTTCTCCCTCAGCTTGCTCGTTCTGTCTCCAACATAGTGAGGACTCCCTTCACCTTGTCTCTTATACACATCTAGATGTGTATAAGAGACAGGTTTAACACTGCCGGATTTCAGCATTACTCTTGTTCCCCCCCACCCCTTTTTCGTTGAACTTTTTATTTATTTCCATAAGTTTTAGGCCACTGTGTTGGCTTTGTTTTTAGATCTTTATTTTCGATTGTACTACGGTTATTTTTCCCTCATTTTGTAATCTTGTTATTGTCTTTCCCAGCTATGGGTTTGATTTGGAAGTGATGACGGTGCTAAGGGAGTCTCAACCTAGTTGAGATGTCCGGGTGCATCTCCTGATCCTTTTAGAAGCACTTGTATTTCCATTTTGCTCATTGTATAACTCTCTTGTACTATGAGCCTTAACTCTTCTCTATATATTAATATAATGAACCGTTTCCTTCTCAAAAAAAAAAAAAAAAAAGAAAAAGAAAAATTGTCGTGTCATTTTTTTTATCTAAAGAATGTATTTTTAATTTTTTCTTAAAAAATAGTATTTGTAATATTTTTTCTCTCTTTTTTCTCCATCCTTCCATCCATGGCCTCCGGTGCCTCCTGCTGTTCTTCTCACTCTCTCTCTCTCTTTTTTTTTCTTTTCCTGTACTTCTTTCCTCTCCCTTTCTTTCTTAAAAGAATTATTCCAGTGGATTCAACCGTTCCAAATTTGGAACGTCTTTTCCCTCAGCATGGGAAGAAGGGGAGAAAGGAGGAGGAATAGGAAAGATAAAAAGAAGAAATGAAAGAGAGAAGGAAAAAAATGAAGAAATGAGAAGGAAAAGAAAGTAGGCAGCAGTGATGGTGATAGGTGGTGACAGCAACGGTGACGGCCATAGATGGGAGGAGGGAGAAAAACAAAAAATTTTTAAAAATATATATTTTTATTTTAAAACAATTAAAAGTATATTTTTTAATTAACAGATGTCTTGGACTCTCGTCAACTATTCAATAGCTAGTTATTGAAAAATTACAAGGGCCTCTTGTCAACTTTTCAGTAGCTAGTTAATGAAAAATTACAAGGACCAAATAAACCATTTTTCCAAACCTCAATGGTTAAATTGTCGAGTTTCAAAATTTAGAGCCCAAAATGCTACAGTGCTACTAAACTCAAACCTCAGAGACCAAATGTATTTTCCATAAAAAGAAAATTTGTTTTCTACATTGGATGGATGCTTAATCTGTTCTTTTATATAATTATATTACTTTGGAATTTTGATTTTAAGATTCACACTATTATAAAATGGGACCTTTTGTATCTTTAGATATTTCATTTAATCAGTAAAATTATTTCTTTTAAAAAAAGGATTCCACTCTATTATGCTGCCCTAATCCTCTATCGACCATAACACCTGTTTTTATAGGTTTTGAGATGGGAACAGATTCCTGCTGACAAGCGTGCCCTTTTAATGCAGGAAAAGCAGGTTTGTTCTCTTTTGCTTATGAGCTGATTATAAACAAAAAAAATTCCTCTTTTCTTTTGTTTTCTTTGATTTTGTATGTTATGAACTTTCTTTTTTATTTGTTGTGTTTTTTCGGTTGATTTTTGGGTATTTTGGTTTATGGCTATTTTGCTAATATTTAGGCTTACGGAATCCCTAATTTAATCTTTTAACGAGTTCGATTATGAGTACCAGTGGAGCAAATTTACTTATATTTCCTCTTTCCAGTTCCCGTTGTTTCTGTTAATTCATCGAATTGAATAACTGGAGTTACCAAATCAGGTTTTCATTACTAGTCTTCATCACTTTGGTATCATAGTTTCACTGCTATAGATTTTTTACCCCAATCTCAAACTGTCATGGAGATGACATGTTTTGATAACCATTTAGTCCCTTGTTAGGTTCTCTTTTTCTCTCAGGGCTGAGTGTATAGGCCCTTTTGTTATACTCATAACGTCTCATTTTACTTCTACTGGATCCTCTTCTTGTAGTTGGTTTCTTTTTTCTACGCCTGCTTATTCATTCAATTTTTTTTTTTTTTGTTCTCAATGAAAGTCTGGTTTTAACCTTTTGGACATTTCACCACTTTTCTCCTAGAGGTTTTGCCTACTTCAAGGCTAGGCCATAGAGAGGTAAAGATTTTGAATTACTGTTTTCATTTCAGAAGCTTGAACCCAAGATCTTGTAGGATATTTCTAAGGCTTCATTTGATAACTGTTTGGATTCTAAAAATTATGTCTCACTAATTTTTACCATAGTTTTTATATAAATATTAAGGAAGTGTTTGAATTCTTAGTCAAATTTTAAATAGGATAATTTTTTAAATGATAAAATAGCTGAAAATATTTTCAAATATAGCAAAGTATTATACTGAAATGTCAGTCTATCAATGATAGATAATGATAGACATCTATCAATGGTTGATGATAGTAGTCTATCAACATACACGGACAGATAATGACATTTTACTATATTTGTAAATATTTTGGTTCATTTTGCTATATTTGAAAACAACTCTTTTAAATACAAAAAATAATTATTAATTATCTATTCTTGTTTTTTAAACTTGGCTTAGATTTTAACATTGATAAAAAGTAGATATCATAATAAAGAAACTCATAGGCAGAAATAATGTTTATAATTTTAATTTCAAAATAAATAACAAAATTAAGTCTCCCTTGGATAACCATAGTGTAAATTGTTGGCAACTATGCTTCTAGAAACATCAGCTGTGAAATAAAACTTGAATTTTATTTTATTTTTTGAAATTTTTCTTGAAATTCAAATGTGCTATTAAGGTGGAAAGCTTACCCAAAAACTATATGGAATAAGCATAAATTTTAAAAACAGTGAACAAAAAAAAGTTAACAAAAAGGAGCCTAAATGGTTATCAAATAGGTCATAAATATTCCAAAATCTTATCACCAATAGCCTTTTGGGGCTCGGGGAAGACCCTTTATAGTGATAAAACCCAGACTAAAACTTAGTTGAGGGTGGTTGTAACTTCAAAATAATTGTTAGCAACTATGCTTCTATAAACGTCAGCTGTAAAATGAAGTAAATTAATGTTTGGTAAATGTTAAATTGTTGTGATTAACATTATGACTAAATTGGCTCGCTAACAAAATTTGTATTTTTCTTTCGTCGATAATTTATATTTTTAAATATTTGTTAAAATGTCATATCATATATATGCTTTCAACCTGTAATATAAGATTATTTGTTAAATGAGGAAAAATAGGTGTATTTTTTTTGCTTATAGAAAAAAGTATGGTATTTTTAAAGAAAAATCAGTGACATTGAACTAATTGATTTGAAAACTTAGGATATAGAAATTGGTTTTTGTGAGAAAACTATTAAATACAAATCAAGTGATTCTACAATAATCTATTTTCAAAAGCTAGTAGGGAATAGATTTTTATAACAGTGATTCTAACGAATTTATTATAATAAATCTTACCAAACACTTAAAAGCAGTTATCATTTCTATGTAATCACTTTTAATGTTCCCAAAAGCAATCCCAAACATAGCCTAAGCCCCTCAGACCGAGCAGATCTCATTTGTTGGACCAATGTGAAATCTGTACCCTTTTATTTCAGTTTTCATTTCAAATTTCATACGTTGGACCAAATTGAAAGCTGAACTCGTACATGAGCAGGCATTGAGAGTATCTATATATATGGAATTTTCAATCATAATCTTAGTGATCTTCAGTTATCTATAGTTCTACATTGAAATAAATATACATAAACATGGCCGAGTGGATGAGAGTTTTTTTGATAAATTCTTTCTTTTAACCTGAGAAATGAGAATGTCTTCCCCTTTAATACCTCAATTCTAAGCAGTGAGTTGTTTCAGGAGCATTTCCAGAAATTAAGAATTGAAAATGCGATGGGCTCCTCAGCACCTACAGCAAAACAGGTAGCTACGATTTATGTACCATTCCAGAAATAGTCATTGAAATAGTGTTAGTTTTCATCATAGTGTCAGTTAATCTTTTATTTTAATTTTCGTACATTTGATCATCTTTCACTTTACTTTAGAACTTGCGATTCATTTATAAGACTAGTTCACAGTAGTTCCTTTCAATTTTGGTTCCCTTGCTTTGATAATTCATTTTCTTTGATTTTTATTTATTGTAAGTTTGCGCCCACTTCTTTCAAGTACTTCCATTCTTGGCATAGTAGATATCAGACCTTTCTTTACTCATCTTCGAGAGTTTTCATCCACTTTAATTCTTGTAGCTTTAGGGGTCAACAAGATTTTGAGATATTGAAGAGTCCATTTGGTAATGTTTCTATTTTTTGTTTCCTGTTTTGGGTTTTGCTGGTTTCTTCCTTTTTGATAAAGAAAGATATAATTATATAATGTAACTATTTATTGCTTGTTTGATAATTGTTTCTGGTTGTTTGTCCTCTTAAATATTTATAAGAATATTAGTTTTGAAATTAAATATTTAAAAATCTTATGTTATATCTATTTTTTGAGAGTTATTATATGTAATTCAAGAATGATAAGATAATGCTTTTATTTATGTTTTGGGGGGCCTTTACTTGCTCTTATCAATCTTTGTTCTAGTGCAAGGTAGTATTGAGATTGTACTGTTCAAGTTTTCTGTCTCATCTTTTTGTTTTTTTGTATTTTGAGTGTTGACTATTTTCATTATATCGATGAAAAATTTTGTGTGTGTTTTTTTAAAACCATTTTGAGTGTTTTTAAAAAAATGAAAAATGAGAAACTTGAGCAACTACCAAATGTTTATGTTTCTCAAAAACTGAAAATAAAAAATGAAAAAAAAAGAAACATAAACATTACCAAACAGGTCATAAGTTTGAAGGTTTGTGTCTTGAAAGTTACTTCCATACATCTCACACTTGCTAATAGCACAATTCCTTCCAGAATTTAAACATGCATGTGTTTTCATATTTTAGGTTTTGTAAAGATCAAGTGTTATGATGCGGTTTCAAAGTTCATGTTTTCTGAATCTCTCAACATCTTTTTTGACATGAATACTTGGGTTATTTGATATATTCAATGGACAGATTTCTTATTTGCGCAATTTGGGATGTACTATTACTCCAACATCACGTCTCCATGCTTCGTCGTTGATCGAGCAATACAAATCACTATAACTACTTGCAAGAAATATGCCACAGGTAAGGAAAATATTGAAGTTTATATGATGGTTTGAGTTGACTCATTTTTCAATTTGATAATTTAAATCAAGAAAGTTTGTTTTCTTTTATGTATTCTGTCATCCTAAGTATTACGCAATTGGTTAAGGTACTATTTCCTTGACTAAATATTAGAGGTTTGAATCTTCTTCGTATGTTGAAAGTAAGTTTGTATTTGGTCATATTTATTCTTTGCATACAAGATGTGAAAGATTTTCTAACATTGTGGGAATCATCATTTGTTCAAGTCAACCAGTTTGGACCTTCTTGGGGGTTCTTTCTCCACCAAATATTGTTTTATAAAATTGGGTTTTTCTCGTCGTCTAATTTCGAAATAATAACAATTTTTATTAGATGAGAATCTTGAAGTTGATTTGTTGGATCTAATGTACCAGTTCTGATTTGTATATTTATTATCATTATTGTTATTTGAGATCGCAGGGCTTTGATGGTAGTTTGTAAATTTCGACCATAGTGGAGCCAGAAGGGTGGCTATTAGATTTTGCATTTTTTTTTTAAATTTATCTTTAGGCTAATTGTTTGTTTTATGCGATGTAACTATTATAATTTAACAAACATTTGAATATTTGAACTTACTATTTTACATTTTTTACTTTTATATTTTAAAATATCTGATAGATAATTAGTTCATTGGAGGGAATTTTTTGGCATTGTGTGAAAAATGTTTTTGTTCTGCTTATTTTTCTTTATAGAAAGTCTGCTTGAACTTAGAAATAATAAAAAAAAAACAAAAAAAACAAAAAATACTTAGGCTTATTTAGTAACCATTTTGTTTTTTGTGTTTTGTTTTTGCTTTTAAAAATTAAGCCTATACACTATTTTCATCTCCAATTTTTTTTCTTTTATTATCTATTTTTTATTAATGGTTTAAATACCAAGTCAAATTTTGAAAATTTAAAAAAGTTGCTTTTAAAAATTTGTTATTGTTTTTGGAATTTGACAAAGAATTCAAGCATTGTATTTAAAACATCATTGTAATAAATAAGAGAAAATATCCTTAATTTTTAAAAACTAAAAACAAAAAATGAAATGGTTATCAAATGGAGTCTTAGTTATTAGCCCTCAATAGAAATTAAATCTTGTCGAGGGTGTAACTCTAACTAAGAGATGAGCATTAAATTTTTCTTGAATTTGCCATGTTTTGTAAGCGGATGCAAACTGAAATCTGATAAAGAAAGATCTCACGATTTGTAAAATAAATAGATTCACTTAGTAAATATTTGGTTTTTTATTTTTGTTTTTGAAAATTAAGCTTACATCATTCACATTTCTTACCATGATTTGCATCTTTTTCAAGTACAATGGTTGAATTCTTAGCCAAATTTTAAAAACAAAAACAAATTTTTGAAAGCACTTTTTTTAGTTCTAAAAGATTGGCTTGGTTTTTAAACTATTGGTGAAAAGTAGATAACAAAGGAAGAAGTTTGGAGGTAGAAGTGGTATTCATAGGCTTAGCTAATCAATTACATCTTATAATGGTTTTAAATCCTTAAAAGATTTATTTGGATAATAGACATGCAAGTCAATTTAAAAACATAGAATGATATTTTGGAAAAGTAAATATGAAAAAGATATGAAATTTTGAAAAAGAAGTTGGACTTATCTTTATGTATTTTATTTTAGGTTTAGGTTTAGGTTTAGGTGTAGTTTAGGTTTATGTATGAAGAGGAAAGAGTAATCCTTGGTGTAGCTTAGGTTTTATTCATCTCTATATCAATTAAAAAATATGAAAATGAATATTACAAATAGCCATTTTAAAGGACCAAATGAAAATTGGAAAGAAATCTCAGTTAACACTTTTTATTATGTGTTCAACCAAATTGTTAAATTAGTCATGTCAGCTAATTATTCTTAAAAAATCAAATGAATATATATGGATGAAGGGTCCATTTATAGGGGCAGAAAAAAAATTTAACTCCAATAAAAACTAATGAAATTTGACCTTCTATTTATGTCATCACTACGTGAAATTACTGTTTTAACTTCAAAGGCATTCTTTTTACTTCTTCGTTTTTGCGTCTTTCTTGCTCGATTTGCATTTTTTTCTTTCATGCATTTGTCTTCTTCTCTTTTGCATTATTCTTTTCTTCTTCTACTTTTGGTTGATTCCACGTTTATTTTCTTCTTTCGTTGCGATGACTTCTTCTACGAATCGGGGAGCACGAGTAAGAATTGGGGAGCATGAGCGAGAATCAGGGAGTGCGATGAGGAGCGAGAAGCGATAATTGAGAGTCAGAATGAGTTTGAGCAGTAGGCCCTCGAATGCATCTAAGGTCAAGTTGGTAACTTCATATGAAGTTGACATAAATATAAGACCCATTTTCATTTATTTTTGAGTCTTGGGCTATTTTTTATTCGGCCTTCAAATAGGGCCTACCATCCGCGGGAATCGAATTTATACCTCCCTCTAAGAAAAGAAAATGAAAATAGATTTTTTTAAAAAATAATATTATTTTATAAATATTGACAACAATAGCTTTGGAGGAGATATATTGATAAAAATGAGGTTGTGGTCCCACAATTTAGGATACTTGGTCCACGATTTGTCTTCCACCTAAAAACCATGTGGCATTATTGCCAAGTTATGATGCCAACGCCTCTTCCATTTTTGCCACGTGCCACGATTTATGATACCAATGCCTCATTTTTGCCTCATTCCACGATTTATCCCTTGATGTGGCACCTCTTCCATCTTTTCTCATTTCTTCTATCCAATTGTTATCGTCAAGTTTTCTGCTATTGCTACTGCCCACCTCCCGGTCTTGGATGCCACCTCTCTTTCTCTCTCACTGTTTTTTTCTTTTGGATCTCTAGGATTATTCTACATGTGTTGCACTCTCTATGCGAGGATCTTCTTCATTCTCTTTCACAAATCGTGGTGATCATTTCTTGAAGGCTTATGAATTTTTGTTGAATTTGTTTGTTCGTTGTTGATTTTGGGTTCAATTGATGGATCTTTGAGAGAACATGAAGGCTTAGAATATTGTGGATTTTTTTGGTACTTGAGGAGCAAAAATTGAGAGAACCTTGGGCCTTATTATCCACATTTGGTTCGTGAATTTTATGTAAATCTCTTTCGACAGTTTGATAGTGAAGGCAGTCCGGACTACAGAAGGGTTCATGTTAAAAGGCATTGCTTTGTCTTTTCGGCCTCTCTCATTAACAAGTTTTTAGATCATCAAGTCCTTAAAAATGTGATAGAACAAAAATTGAGAGAACCTTGGGCCTTATTATCCATATTTGGTTCGTGAATTTTATGTAAATCTCTTTCGACAGTTTGATAGTGAAGGCAGCCTGGACTACAGAAGGGTTCATGTTAAAAGGCATTGCTTTGTCTTTTCGGCCTCTCTCATTAACAAGTTTTTAGATCGTCAAGTCCTTAAAAATGTGATAGAACAATAATCCTGATCTTGTATTTGAACTCACAAGGGGAGTCAAGCGTTCTTGGCCCAAGAAGTGCTGCTTCACAAGATAGGGATTGAAAGCGGGTGTCCTTCTCACAAATCTTCAAATTAGCATATGGGAAAAATTCAACTATAATGTCTTTGTTCTTAATCAAATCAAACGTCATATTGTTTCTTAAGCCACCAAAGTTCCTATGTGTTTTCCTAGACTTATTTGCGGGATTTTACTAGCTCAGAAGCCTAATCTTCTCGTGCCTGGATCCCATTCTCATGCCTTGTCCTTTAGCTACAAACTGTATTAGGGAAAACATATCCCTGACCTGGTTCACACTGATGTTCTAGTGACTGAAAGCGATCCAACTAGAGAGTTTTTTCAGACTCCATGTGGGAAAAAAGTGGTGCATGTGCTGGCAAATAAGTCAAAAGATCTAGAAAATTTTTGCTTGCAAAACTGAGGTGGATGACATGTTGAATTTTCTTCGTGGTTCATTTGGTCCTGATTAAGGTAGAATCTTTGGTGCACGGATCAAGATGTGAATGATTGTTGACGACTGCTTGTCTGCTTCTCTTCTTAGCATTTTTTAAGCATGGAAAAAGGGGGAGAAGTAGAATATGAGATGAAGTTGCTGGTTGTTGATTGTTTTTCTCCTCTGGACTCAGTTGTTTTTGCTATAGTGATTTTTGTTATTGTTTTTTTGGTGGTGTTGTGAATTGTGTGAACTGCCTCTCAGACTACTATGTTATGTTTCAATGACATTGCTTATGTGTGTCTGCCTATGTTATGATTAATTATGTGTTTGTCACTACTTAAAAAATATTACCAAATGGGGAGTTTATTAGATATTATGTGGTTGGCAATATTTATTTAAATATTGCAGATGTTATCCGAATTATATCTGCATTGGTGGTTTTCAGGTTTTTCCTTCTATAGTATTATTTGCTGATTCCTTTCCTTTTTAGTAAGCAACTGCTTTAGAAGTTAGGTTGTTCTTTCATGTATCCGCTGTGCATATTTAAAGGATATTTAGTCCTTCGGTTTGGTTGGCCGTTTTGTTTTCTAAAGAGCACCATTAAGTTATACATTAGTGTGTAGTGACATCCTAAGTTTCAAGTAATTTTATTTATTTATCTTGAATTAATTGGAGGATATTGTGGATTTTAAAGGTTATTCTGGAGATAATTCAATTTAAAATGTTTTGATAAGGATTTGGGAATTTTGAATATAATTTGAATTTTAGATTTGTTTTATTGGTGATGGGCATTTGGAAAAGAAAAAACATATATATAGATATAATATCTGTCTCTTATACACATCTAGATGTGTATAAGAGACAGAATCTGGACTGATACAAAATGAAGGAAATCGAACACGAGGATTTCCATGAGCAACAGAAGGATCTTTCCAAATTTCAATCGTATATGAACATTACAATTACAATCACAAACGAAAACATGCGGTTATGCATAAAATAGAAATTACAGTATGCTTTACTATAGATCAAGGACTAGAATCAACAAATCTTTGTAGAATGATCTTCAAGCTCCTTGATCACGAATACTCGATCACAACAACACAGTAACTCACGAACGTTCGTCCAACACGATCGTTACATTACACGATCACAACGAACTTGAACTAATTGATCACCACGGTCACGAACACCGCGAACGGCCTCCACAGAACCTTGACCGTGTCGAGTTGAGTATGACACCACCAAGAAGGTTACCTTGGTATTCTTGGTGTGAGAATCCAGATGGTGGGCTCTGTGTGGACTTGGTTAGAGGCAGAAAATCGGAGGAAGAACAATCGTGTAAACGATTGAGGAAGTGGGAGATGCAACAACCTATCGTATAGGTCGATGCTCAATCGTTTAGGAAAAGCTATGTAATCGTTTAACTCGTCGTCTAGCTGAGTGTCTATCGTGTAAAAACACTCAACGATTGTTTAGCTAACTCCAAACTATCGTTTAGTAAATCTAATTTACTTGACAACTCTCCGTGAGTAATTTTCGAAAGTAGAATTCTCAAAACAACAATTTTGCAAATCTTACTAAAATTAGGAAAATATTTTTCCTTTTATCTCACGGTTACTATGAAGCCACCAATAACCTCCCACCCAATTGGTTATTAGAGAAAAAGAGATAATTATCCAATAATGAATATTATTATAAATATAAATGAAACTAACTTACCATAATATATTTATAACCTATAGTTTTAATATTTCATCTCATGAAACATATAAACCATAACTCTTTTTCTATTTCATGACACCTAATGTAAATCTCATTTACATTAATCCTCCACTAGATCGACAAGACCATAACTCTCCTTACTACAGATATATTTTGTGTTCATATCAACCAATTAACAGTGCGACACCCCTTCACAGATCGCTCGTAACTACAACTCGGCCAATAACCGTTATGCCCCTGTAGTTACATCTAACTCCTTAAGTACCACTGATCTCTCTAATGAACATAAGTCATAGTCCTACTATGACTGAGTCCTTTCTTCCAAAGAGAAACTGTGGCAACTATGTTCAAGCCTCGGAATCAGCCCTTAAGGGAGCAATCTATCTACTTACCCCTGCTTCGGGTAAAGAGTGAATTCCATCTTGTGTATTGAGTTTCTAGCTCCCAAATTAGACAAGTCCTCAAAAAGGTAGGTATGTTGAGTTGGTAATCTGACTACTCTCACCCATACTAATCAAATGACTGCCCTTAAAGGTAAGAGTTCCCAAAACACTTAGGATTGAGGTCGTGTCACCTATGGTCGTTTAGGTGAGATGTAAGTCTCCAGTATCAACGACGTTATATACAGAGTCTAGTCATCTCGTGGCCCGGTCTTATACAAACTCTTTGTATAGGACACTCCCACTCGCATGTCTCCACATGAATGGTCAGGATCAACCATCTGTAGTAGTTTACAACACTTGCAAACCTCTACAAAGTGGTCCGTATCCGTAGTGTCATCATGATCAGGTATCCCACCTTAATTCTTATACTACAGACCTATTTAAGTTATCACTTAAGGCATGATCCACTTGTATATCTTGTATATATGTTTAAGTTTACATAAGATAACCATGGAGCTTTGTTTATTGGATACGAGTAAATGCCAGAATGAAATAATAATTATTTTATTGATAAAACAATGTGTATAGTTACAAACAACGAGACTCCGAGAGAATTAGGACACCAATCACAACAATTTAGGGTTAGGTTCAGGAGAAATAAATATATAGATACATGTTGTCTTGGGAAGCATACTAAAGAAAAAAAGACAAGATAAGAAAAGAGGGTTAATTTCATTTTCTCTTCTTCTTCTTTGTGAACCAACGTTGCCAGCCTCTCTCTCTCTCCTCTATGTTTCTTTTCTCTTCCATACCAGATGATGACAATTTCACTCCCAAACGCAGCTGTTGTTCCGTCGTCAGCCTCCATCGTGCCCATCGTTGATCATGAGCCATCAATGATAGAATGTAGAGACATGCAACGAAAACAATCAGAATCAATAAGCATTCTAATTACACTTAATTTGAGTTCTAAAAGCATGTAAAACAGGTTTTTCAACAAAGAGAGTTTTAGAAGACAAACCTTTAAAGAATCCTCCAATTCCAAACCGTTCTTCATGAAATCTTAGCTCCAAATCTACAATGAACTACAAAGAGATCTTCTCTACTATTACCAGCCTTGAATTTGGGTGGTGTAACTCACAATTGAAGTGAATTGTGAAGGGTTTTAGGTGAGAAGAAGAATTCTGCAGAAAACCTTTTTCAACAGTTCAATCTCTTTTAAAAATCTCATCAAATTGGAGTTTTTAATTCTTATCCATGTAGGCACTTCAAGAACTCAGCTGAAGCCACCTCCAATTCAAGTTACAAATGGTATAGGTGTAAGATTTGAGAAGATGAAACCACATTCCCCCAAAAACTTGGATAAACCCACTTTCAACAATTAATTTCTATTTTCTATTTTAATTATTTCAAAATTAATTAAACCAAAATTCAATTTTTGAAATTGAAAAAAATAAAATGAAAATTAATTTTGATTTTAATTAACTAAACAAAATTAATTAAATAATAATTTAATATCAAATATTAAATTAACCAAACACATAATTTTATACATGAATTCTATTCATGTAATTAATATTTAAATCAATATTTAAATATTATAAACTCTCAAATTTCGTTTAATTTTGATAAATTAAAAGTTTAATTATATCGAATATAATTATTCAAACCCCAATTGCAATTTGAAAACTTCAAATTGAAAACCCTAAATTCAATTTGAACACTTCAAATTGAAATTATTTTAAATTCACTCAATTTACTAATTCAAGGTGTTCATGTTTTACGAGATAGTAGAGGGACCTTATGGACCTATAGATCATGAGCTCCAATGACTTGAGATTAATTGGCTAAAACTTCTTAGACCGAATTACCCAATGTTCATTAACTACCGAGTCACACCACTATAGCTCGATAGTTGTACTCTCCTCACTGTAGATATATTTTTGTCCACTTGATTTAACCATAATCAGTAAGTCGACCCTTCACAGGTTGTATAAATAATGGCTGGGTCAAATGTTGTTTTACCCCCGAAATTACGACTTGCTGTTTAAGTTCCACTGATTCTCTAATGAAGAACTGGTTTGTGATCCAATCACTAAACCAGATCCCTCTTGGGCCAATGAGAGGGTGAAACCTCTTGTTCAAGGATTCAGCACTTAAGAGAACATCCTTTCTCCCATCCCCAAATCAGATAAGCGTGAATTCCATCTTGCACCCTATGTCCCCAGCTATCTACCCAGTCTTACCCCTGAAATGGGAGGCTTATTGAGTTGGTGCTGTTGAGCCAATCCCCACTTATGCAAATCTAATGATAATCTCGAATAAACAGGAGTTCACAGTTAGCTTAGGATTAAGATCGAGTTACTTAGGTCATCTATGCGAAATAGTTAGTCTGAAACAGTAAACAACGTTATAAAGTAAGAGTGACTTATTTCCTGATCTGATCTTACGCAAACTCATTGCATAGAACACCCCCACTCTTCATGTCAATACATGAACGAATCAGGATCACTTCGTTTGTAGCACCTTACAACATATTGTAACAACTATAGAGTGGGCCGCATCCGATAGTCTTACCAGAATAAGGCATCCAACCTTATTCATATACTATAGACCATTTTAACTATTTACTCGAACTTGATCCATCTTTATGTCTCCCCATAAAGTTCAAATATTCATATAATAGTCATGGATCTTAGTTTATTGGATTTAATCTTTATAAGTGCAATTTATAAATTAAATAACAACTTTATTGGATAAATATTGAATAACATCTGTATTTATAAAAGAAAACGTTTAACTTTACAAACTGCGAGTTTTAGGACATGCAACCCATCAATCAGGGATGTTGGGGTTCAACCACTCACCTCAATCTCTGTAGCCGCACCAGTTTTCTCCTTCGATCTCAATCGTATGTCTACTGTTGAATCACCGTTGAAGCTGCTATTGGTCAAATGTTCATCGCTGCTATTATTTTCGTTCTTTGCTGGAGTTGATTTTGAGTAAGGTTTTGATGTTTTTTTGTGAGTTGCTTGAATTATTTTGGTTACCCATTGGGTATGAGTTTAAATTAATGGTTTTCATGGTAATCTTGAAGGTTTGATTTGAAGCTTTGGGGCCAAAAGCGCACTGTCCAGCGATATCGAAGGTTGATTTTGGCAAGATTTGGTAAGTTTTAAGTCTTGATGACCATTTTGTGGATTGATTGTAGTTGCTGAAAAATATGGGTAAATCCATTTGGAATGATTAGGCCCAAAGATTTAACTTCATTTTTTTTTATTCATGGCCTAGATTTGAGTCCAAGGTTGTGAATTTAGACAGAGGGGGTTGTTTGCTTGCAGAATTATTAATCTGACTCCATTTTGAGGTAATTGTCTTACTATCGGTTTGCCCTCGAGCCAAACACCCTAACTAAATTATTGATGATAAGATAGAGCATATACTGTAAAAACAGACTATTAAATGTTATGAAATGATTTGCTATGCTTTAATGATTTAAGGACTGTGTGGGTGTTGAAGGAAATCAGAATCTGAGATTTCCATGAGTAGTGGATGAACGATAATTCCAAATTACAATCATGAACGAACAATGCATTTACAGTCGACTTCAAACAAAATGTTATACAAATAACTCCAGAAATTACAGCATGAACAATACAAATGCGTAAAGAGATCAAACTTTACGCACAATAGCAGAAGCGTCTCCACGTTCCTTTGCGCACGAATGCTCGAACTACATGACCACAACATTACAGCGAACACAGCACGAACACTTCGCGCTCGTCCTTAACGATCGCCTCGGTCACGAATTCCTCCGCAACATGAACGACCTTCAGAAAACCTCGACGGTGTCGAGTTGAGTTTGACACCACCAACAAGGTTACCTTGGTATTCTTGATGTGAGAATCCAGAGGGTGGGCTCTGTTCGGACTTGGTATGAGGCAGACGAAGGAGGAAACACCGATCGCGTACACGACTGAACAAGTGGGAGATGGCGGAGACCTATCATATAGGTCGATGCCCAATCGTTTAGATAAAGCTAAGCGATCGTCTAGCAAAAGCTATGCGATCGTTTAGCTCGGTCTGTCACCTATAGACTCTACACGATCGTTTATCTTGGGCCAGCGATCGTCTAGCAAAGCTATACGATCGTTTAGTTAAATACTACACGATCGTTTAACTCGCCCAACCATCGTTTAGTAAATCCTTATTTACTTTACGACTACGGGTGTTTCTTTTGTGCGGAGAGAAAACTAAAATTTTTTTCAATCTTTTGTAAAAACTCCTTTTGAAAATAGGAAAACCATTTTCCTTTTAAACTCACGGTTACCATGATTCAATAACCATCTACTATTTTGGTTATTTAAAAGAAAAAAATTAATTATCTAATAATTAATATTATTATAAATATAAATGATAACCAACTTATCATACTATATTTATAACTTATAGTTTTAATATTTCATCTCATGAAACATATAAACCATAGTTCTTTTTCTATTCTTTGGTACTTAATGTAAATTTCATTTACATCAATCCTCCACTGGATGTATCTTATACATCATACCGATTATATCATATATAATCAAAATACATCTTGTCAATTTGAACATTTCAAATCAACACCAAGAACTGATTCTCAACTGAATCCAAGCTACCAAGGGAACCTCATGGACCTATAGCTCAAAACTTCAACTGTACGTGAATAACTGACTAAACTCTTTAGTCACGGGATCCACCATCTGTTAACTGTCAAACACTCCACTAAAGACCGATAACTAAACTCTCCTTATCACAAATATATTATGTGTCCATCTTAACCAATGAGCAGTGCGACAACCCTTCACAGATCGTTCGTAAGTCAGTTGGGCCAATAACCATTATGCTTCTGTAGTTACATCTGTCTCCTTAAGTACCACTGATCCCTCTAATGAACATAAGTCATAGTCTTACTATGACTGAGTCTTCTCTTCCAAAGAGAAGTTGTGGCCATTATGTTCAAACCCCGGAATCAGCCTTCAAGGGAGCAATCTTTCTGCTTCGGGAAAGGAGTGAATTCCATCTTGTGTAACTGAGTTCCTAGCTCTCAGATTAGACAAGTCCCCAAAAAGGTAGGCATGTTGAGTTGGCAATCTGGCCACTTTCACCCATACTAATCAAAGGACTGTCCTCAAAGGCAGGAGTTCCCCAAACACTCAGGATTGAGGTCGTGTCACCTATGGTCGTTTAGGTGAGATGTAAGTCTCTAGTATCAACGGCGTTATATACAGAGTCTAATCATCTCGTGGTCCAGGTCTTATACAAACTCTTTGTATAGGACACCCTCGCTTCACATCTCCACATGAATGGTCAGGATCTACCATCTGTAGTAGTTTACAACACTTGCAAACCTCTACAAAGCGAGCCGTATTCGTAGTGTCACCAAGATCAGGTATCCTACCTTAATCCTTATACTACAGACCGGTATAAATTATCACTTAAGGCATGATCCACTTGTATATCACATATACATGCTTAAGTTCATATAAGATAACCAAGGAGCTTTGTTTATTGGATATGAGTAAATGCCAGAATTAAATAATGCTTATTTTATTCATTGAACAATGTGTATCTTTACAAAACAACGAGAATTTGGGAGAATTAGGACACCAATCCCAATAGGTGTTTTGTTAATCTATGAGCTTTGTTGTTATGAACATGACATGAGACCTTATGTTTGTTTTTGGCATGCTAGATATGATGGCTATGTTAATACGACTATGATTTTAATATGAGGTTTATGGTCGACTAATGCATGCTAGATTAGATGGTGAATATTAGCTTTCCTATCAGGCTGTGTACATTTTATGCTTGTGAACCATCGGGTTCACCATTTATGACTAATTTGTGTTTCTTCAGGTTTACCATTTATGTGATTTGTGTTCCTTCAGGCTCACCATTTATGATTAATTTGTGTCCCTTTGGGATCACCATGTATGATTGATTTGCATTCCTTCAGGATCATCACTTATGACTGATTTGTATTCTTTCAGGTTCACCACTTACGACTGCTTTGTGTTCCTTCGGGATCACCACTAACTGCCATGTTATAAAATGCACATCGAAAGGTTAACATGTTCACCTAGTGAGCCTAGTAGTGAGTCAGTTATTGAGTATTTTATACTCATTCTTTCTTCTGATATGTTTTTCAGTTAAGGACAAGGACAAATTGGTACATGACATAAAGAATTTATGACTGTGCCCATGGGACTAGACTGATGCTTTCGCATATGTGTTCCCATTTCTTTCATGTTCCAGTTTTTAGTAAACGAATGTTTTGAGTTCTTTAATTGTTTTTTTTTATTTTATTTTAAAATTTACAGTTAGGGGTACTCCGACCAAGGTTTTATGTTATTTAAACTTTTAATTTGTCAAAATTCTTTATTTTTAAATAAAAAGGTTTTTTATTTTTTTTTTATTTTTTGTTTAAGTTGCAAGAGGTTTATTTTTAAGCGTAGGCATACTTATAGTAGCGTCCTAATAATATATGTTAGAAATCGAGTCACTAAAGTTGGTATCAAAGCCATGGTTTTTAGGTTCTGTAGACTGACTTATTATGTAACTCCAGATTGTCCCATTGGTCATTAACGGATTTTTCGTCATCGGTAGATATGCCCTTTTAGGAAAGGTCTCTAGAATTATATGCACAAAATATTGCTTGTTTTATAGTTGTAATTGACATGTTTTTGTTGGTAAGGAATTTGATATAAGTTCACTGCGTGTGAATGTTAGGATATGAGACCAAAATTCAGAGTAAAAAGTAAGGTTAGAGGAAGAGTTCCAGATCCACAAGCTTAGGACCCACAAGTCTAGGACCCCTAAGTTCGAGATCCACAAGTCTGGGAAATCCCCAAGTCTAGGAACCTCCCATGTCGGGAGCGCAAGAGGATGGAGCTGGTGGGAGTCAGAATGTTTCGATAGCTCTAACCCACCTGATGCTTAGGATGATGAAGATTTAATGGCAGCATGGATTGGGGAAGCTGTTATACAATCTGTGATGGGGCGATATAGGAACTAGTCCAAGTGTAGTTGCAGAGCAGGTAACTCAAACTATTTGGACTCAACAAATACCAGTACCACTAGATTAGGTGTAACCAACCTAACCCTAGAACCAGTATGTGCAGGACCTATCCCTTGAAGCTAAACACTTGAGGGATTTCAGAAAATACAACCCTCGCACCTTCAACGAATTGCTGAAGGACCCTATGAAGACGGAGATGTAGCTATCCTCCATTGAGACAACCTTCTATTATGAAGTGCCCAGAGGACTAGAAACTCCAGTGTGTAGTTTTTTTTGTTGATGGAAAATGCAGAGATATGGTAGTGTTTAGCATAAAAATGATAAATACCAATGGGGGTTTAATATCGTGGGACCAGTTTAAAACTACTTTTTTGCAAACACACAAAAGAACAAGTAGGTAGAATTTTTGAGTTTGAAGCAAGGGGCTACATTAATGGAGAAGTATGAGCAAGAATTTGGCAAGTTGTCCCATTTTTCCCCTGAGTTTGTAGCCAATGAGAGGGCGAGGATGGAAAAGTTCATTCAAGGCTTGAGGAAAGGATTACAAGGCATGGTGCACGCTTATGAGCCTAAAACCTATATCGCAGCACTTTGAGCAGTCATAAGGATTGATATTGATCTCGAGGAGAGGGACGAGTATAGAATGTTCTTGGGAGTAGGGACTTCTACAGACAGAAAAGGAAGGCATAAGAGAAGGCTTTTGAGCTTCAGTAGAAGGGTCAACATTCAGACAGGCCGTTTTAACATTTCAAGCAATAGGCTACTGAGTTAGAAGGGGCTTGAAGAGAAAAGCCAGTTTGTGAGACTTGTGGAAAGTGAAACTGGGAGCACTGTTTGGCTAACACAGGGACATGATATAAATGCAAGCAAGAGGGGCATACTACTGAGAATTGCTCTAGTGTTCAGGTTGTTGGAAGCAGGAATCAGCTATCGAATGCTCATTAGGGGAGTTCGAGCCATCAGTACCAGCAAGGTCGGGTTTGTTCAACTACTCAACAAGAGGCCGAGAAGTTTGGCTTAGTGGTGACAGGTACACTCCCAAACTTGGGACACTATGCATTAGTGTTGTTTGATTATGTCTCATTCCATTAATTTATATCATTAGTTTTTGTGAAACATGCTATGTTAGAATTAGAACCTTTGCATTATGTCTTATCGGTTTCTACTCTATTTGGAGAATTTATGTTAGAAAATGAAAAGATAAAAGCATATCAGATTGTAATAGTAGATATGCTATAGGTGACTTTAATAGTCTTACACATGCGTGATTTTGACGTTATATTAAACATGGATTGGTTAGCTGCTAACGATGCCAGTATAGACTCTTGTAAGGAGGTGATTTTCAACCCTCCTACGGAAGCTAGCTTTAAGTTTAAAGGGGTAGGGACCATGGTCATGCCTAAAGTAATTTCAACTATGAAAGCCAACTAGTTGCTTAACCAAGGTACTTGGAGTATCTTGGGCAGTGTGGTTGAAACCAGAGAAACTAAGGTTGTCTTTGTTGGGGTTGATGCCCTAAATATCTTAGGTCTTGTAGTTTGTAATTGTAATGTACAAAAAATTTATTTATCTAATAAAATCATAGGTATTTTATTTGACATTTAGTAGCATTAACCCACAAAACCAATAAACCAAGATCCAAGATTATCTTCTGTAACTTGAGCATGTATGTGGAGACATACAGGTGAATCATGTTCAAGTGATAACCTAAACGGTCTGTAGTAGATGGATAAGGTTGGGTATCTTATCCTAATGACATTACGAATACGACCCCCTTTTGTAGTTGTTACAGTTGTTGTAAAGTGCTACAAATAATTTGATCCTGATCATTCTTGTAGAAACATGCGAGCGGAGGTGTTCAATATGAAAAATTTATATAAGACCAAACCACGAAATGAATAACCTCACTATATAACACCATTGATAGAAGAGACTTACATTTCACCAAGATGACCATAGGTGACTTGACCTGAATCCTGAGTGAGTTGTGAACTTCTGCCTATAAAGGTGATCATTTGATCTACATGGGTGAGAGTGGCCAGTTTTGCTGACTCAATATGCCTACTATTTTAGGGATTCGTCTGATTGGGGAGCTGTGAACATAACTACACAAGAAGAAATTCACTCCTTCTTTATAGTTAGAGTAAGTAGAGAAATTGTTCCCTTAAGGGCTGGTTTTGGGGCTTGAACAATGTGACGCCACACCATCTCCTGGTCCGAGAGGGGTTCGGTCATAGTTGGACTATAACTTATTGTTCATTAGAGGAATCAATTGTACTTAAAGAGTTAGATGTAACTATAGGAGCAAAATGGTAATTTTGGCCTAGTTGTACTTACGAGCAATTTGTGAAAGGTCAGCGCACCGTTGATTGGTTATATCCAATGGACACAGAAATATATCTGTAGTGCGAAGAGTGCAATTGTCAGTCTTTAGTGGAGTGACTGACAATTAATGGAAGTTGGTTAATTTAATTAAAGAGTTTAATTAATTAATCAAATACCAATGGAGCTTCAAACTATAGGGCCACAAGGTCTCCTTTGTAGCTCAACTGAGATTATTGAGAATCAAATTAATTTTGGATTTGAATTGTTCAAATTAATTGAGGAAATTAATTATATATGATACTATTTGATATATTATAATATTAAATTTTATTTAAAAGGAAATAAATATTTGAATATGATTCAAATATTAATTATTTAAATATGATTCATATAAAAACTATATATTAAATTTAATATGAATTTGATTGGTATTAAATACGATAGGTTAAATGAGAAAATAGTAAACTATAGCTTATATTATATATGAAAATATAAACTACAAGTTATGTATTATATTTGATATAACATAAAGTTTATTTTATATATATATAAAATAAACTTTATGATATATGTGAAAACAATAAACTATAGTTTATATTATATGTAAAAATATAAACTACAGGTTATGTATTATATTTGATATAACATAAAGTTTGTTATATATATATGTATGTATGTATGTATTAAAGTAGTTAGTGTATATATATATGTGTTAATTTAATTTAAATTAAATTTTGTTTTAATTAATTTAAATTAATAACTCCCTCCACTCCACTTTCTCGTGGATATCATAAAAGTGGCTTTCACGGTAAGTTTTTCTTTTGATAGGAGTTGGAGATCATTCTTGATACAAAACTTCTCAATTTTTTATCTCTGAGAAACTCCTCCTGTCAACACATCTCTCCCTGCCAAAATTAAGAGCAAAGCTCACACCCCTTGCTTGATTTCTCGCCCTATAGAGAATACTAAAGAACCACTGTTGGTGGTATTCATTTGGTGTTGCTATGTTTAGAGATATTGTTCGTTGAGTTCGTGCAGTATATTGGAGAGGAGAGTAGGAAGACTTTGTGACTTCAAGAGTAAGTTCTCCTTAGTCTTCTTGTGTTCTGTAAAAGCATGCTATAGGGTATTGAATGTTTATCATGCGTTGTTTCCACCACATTGCTGATTTATGTATGTTTTGTAAAATTAATTGAGAGATATGATTGCATATCACGCTTCTGCATGTGTTTTTCAAACCTTCAATTGGTATTAGGGACATATTGAGTCTCTTGATTTCTTTTCTGAACATTAAAATTAGAATTAAGGTGGGTGCTTTAAGATCTATATGGTTGATGTATATTCTGTTGGTTTGCATTGTGATGTTTATGAAATTGGCATATTAGGTTGTTTTTTTCTTTAATTTCCTTGTTTTGTAAGGGCCCATTGTATTTGTAAGGACACTTATTCATGTTATCAAGTCTATATTTATGTTCGTGTCATTCGGATCGTGATTCTGACTTCAATTTGGAGAAGATTCGAGCATTTCTGATGAATTTAGAAGAAGGCAGTAGCCCAGAGCGCAACTGCGCCCTTGCGTAGCGCCATAACGCTCAGAGAAAACTATACATAACGCAACAACCCTCTTCATGGAGTGCCACGACATTGTGTGGCTTTCCGCCAAGTGCCCCTATGCTTTGGCCATAGCACTGCGACACTCCGGCAGATTGGACTAGAGATTAATAATGCTCCCCCTTAGCATCACTGCACTTCGATGACGTGCGCATGCTTTTGGGAAGTTCGTGAGACGTGCGTTTGAGCCCTGAGGAAAGTAGTTTGCAACAGTTTTTTATTCTTTTATTTAATAATTATTATTTGTAATAATTAATTTAATTTTGGTTAATTAAATTATTATAAGTGTTATAATAATTTAATTAAAGTTAGGTATGCCAATTTCGGTCCACAATTGCTATTTTTATTTAATTGTGCAGGTGATGTATGATTTTATATAATTATATGTCATATTGTATGTCATATACTTAAATCCTATCTTAAGATAAACATTATTCATGCATCATGTTTATTATAAACATTATACTATATAGTTACATGAATTATTTATAGCATGCTCATGCATCAAATAATATACTAGTTATAATATATGAATGCATACATTATTTACATTATCATGCATCATTTATATTATTAACGTTATAATATATATTTTGCATGTATGGATGTATGTTATTTTTTTCTCATTACTTTAGTATAGTTATATATTGTATGTAATGAAAAATGGGGATTGCATGAAGCATGACATTACTTTAGGTAGTTTATAAATGTTATATTTTTACAAAGTATGTCATTAGATGCAATTTTAGGTTTTAATTTGTTTCATTTACACTTTTTAATTGTTATAAATTAAATGAAATTAGAAATTAAAATCAATAATAAAAAATTGCATCCTCACATAGATTAAAATCATTTTTTTAAAATAGTTTAAAATATGATTCACATTAGACCTATGATTACATTATTTCTAATAAGATTAGAAATAGGTTTAATCTTCTAATCAATTTAATAGGATTAAAATGATTTGGAATAAAAGATTCAATTTGTGACTAATGTATCTATCTATAAGTGACCTTTGTCTAAAGACAGTTCTGTCTAGGCTGGGGTATTTAAACTGATAGATACAGAACACCTCTACCTGGAAACTAACTTGGAAGATGAATTAGATAGATTTGTTACAAGCATGCAATGATTTATTAACGTTTGTTAAAGCATTTAATGAACAATAATCAATATTGTTTAACTATCCAAAGTAAACGTTACATTGGGTTAAAGTTAACAATAAACACTTAGTAAAAATAATTAGCCGTATTTTTCTAAGTAAATTAACCTTAGGTAAAACACTCAGTGGGAAGAAAACGAAGTATATGATACCTCATTGTTCCTATCATGTTTCTCTCTCATAGTTCACACCGTAAGACCTATACTTGACCTTGAAGCATCTTTTCTTGTGTCCTTCTACAGGTAGTGTTTGTATAGGTCAATACTAAGGTGAATGGAGAGTGTGCTTATAGTAAGTGGGAGCGCAACGTGTGTCAACACATCCCATGGACTCTCTCATTAATTTGTAGTAAATTTTCATGCTCGGCCTCGAGATTGTTGGGATTGGTGTTCTAATTCTCCCAGAGTCTCGTAGTTTGTAAACTGTACACATTGTTATGAATAAAATAGGAGTTATTTTATTAGCATCTACTCATATCCAATAAAAAAAGTTCCATGGTTATTGTATGTAAGCTTAAGCATGTATATGAGATATACAAGTGGATCGTGCCTTAAGTGATAATCTAAAAAAGTTTGTAATATAAGGATTAAGGAGGGATACCTGATCCTGGTGATCTATGGATACTACTTATTTTGTAAAGGTTTGTAAGTGTTATAAACTACTCCTGATGGTAGATCCTGACCATTCATGTGGAGACATGCGAGCAGGGATGTCCTATACAGAGAGTTTTTATAAGACCGGTCCACAAGATGATTAGTCTTTTTATATAACGCTATTGATACTTGTGACTTACATCTCACCTAAACGACCATAGGTGACAGGACCTCAATCTTGAGTGTTTTGGGAACTCCTGCCTTTGAGGGCAGTTCTTTGATTAATATGGGTGAGAGTGACCATATTGTCAACTCAACATGACTATCTTTTTGGGGATTTGTCTGATCTGGGAGCTGGAAACTCAGTTACACAAGATGAAATTCACTCATTTCCCGAAGCAGGGGTAAGAAGATAGATTACTCTCTTAAGGGCTGATTCTGGGTCTTGAACATAGTTGCCACAGTTTCTCTTTGGAAGAGAGGACTCAGTCATAGTAAGACCATGACTTATGTTCATTAGAGGGATCAGTGGTACTTAAGAAGTTAGATGTAACTACAGGGGCATAACGATTATTGACCTAGTTGTACTTATGAGCGATCTGTGAAGGGTTATCGCACTGTTGATTGGATGATATGGATACAAAATATATTTGTAGTAAGGAGAGTGCAGTTGTCGATCTTTAGTGGAGTACCTGGCAGTTAACGGATGGTGGATCCCATGACTAAAGAGTTTATTCAGTTATTCACGTACAGTTGGAACTTCAAACTACAGGTCCATAAGGTCTCCTTGGTAGCTCAATGGATTCAAGTTGAGAATTAGTTCTTGGCGTTGATTTGAAATGTTTAAATTGACAAAAGGAATTTGATTATATATGATATGATCGGTGTGATGTATGAGATACATCAAGTGGAGAATTAATGTAAATGAGATTTACATTAAGTACCATGAAATAGAAAAAGAACTATGGTTTATATGTTTCATGAGATGAAATATTAAAACTATAGGTTATAAATATAATATGGTAAGTTGGTTATCATATATATTTATAATAATATTAATTATTGGATAGTTATATCTTTTTCTCTAATAACCAATTGAGTGAAAGGTTATTGGTAGTTTCATGGTAATCGTGAGATAAAAAGGAAAAATGTTTTCCTAAATTTAGTAGAGTTTCCATTCTTGGATAGACTCACGGTTTGCTGTCAAGTGAATAGGATTCACTAACAATAGCTGAAGAGAGACTAAACAATCGTGGAATGACACTATATGATAGTTCACTTTTTGGTTGTCTTCAAAACGACTGCGAGGCTTTTGCTATACGATAGCTTGCCGTCTTCTATTCGATAGACTTTTGTCATCTCCCATTTGCTCAATTGTTTATACAATTGTTATTCTTCCAGTCTCTTCCTCTAACCAAGTCTACAAAAAGCCCACACTTCTGGATTCTCACACCGAGAATACCAAGGTTGTGGTGGTGTCTTACTCAATTCGACTGACGTCGAGGTTTTTGGAGGCCGTTCGTTGGGTTCATGATCTTGGAGATAGCTGAGTTTGTGTTCACTGTGATCGTGCTGTGTTGCGGTCCCTGTGTTCGAGCGTTCGTATGTGCTGTCTTGAAGACGGAATGAGCGTTTGTGATCGATCGGGGGAGTTTGAAGATGAGTCTTCAAAGGTATGTATATTTTATCCTTTGATCTTATTGAAAAGCATGCTATAATTTCGTATGTTGCATGACTAGTTAGTTTCCATTTGTGTACTGTAATTGTTTATGTTTAATTTCGAATGGAATTTGGAACGATCATTCCGCTGTTTATGGAAATCCTCATGTCTGATTTCTTTCAATTGATATCAGAGCCAGGTTGTTCTTATATTCCAAATTTCACTACTGTTTTGAACTTCTTTTATAGTTGTGGTGGGTTTTCTGTATTGTGTTTAAATGATAAATGCATTCGTGGATGGCGTTTATGAATATTTTACAGGTTTAATGCCTCTGTTTAAAAGCATTCTTTTAAATTACAAAGTGTTAATTTGTAAGGGCCCCTGTATTTTTGGGCATAATTAACATGCAATTGAGTATGTAATTCAAAGTGTTTGAGTTTGTCGAGTCATTCGTGATGAAGTTTCGAAGCATGGAGATACGGTTTTCAGGAAAGAAGAAGATCAAGCGTTGATCGTGTCGTGTAGCCTAAGGTAAAACAATCGTTAGGATTTGGCTAAATGATCTTGTAGATTTTTTTATGCGATCATGTAGTATTTACTAAACGATTGTTTAGCTAATGCTAAACAATGGGGTAAAGTGTTTGCTCTATCCCGTAGCATTGGTTACCCGATCGCATAGACGCTGGAGGTAAACGATCAAGTAGAAGCATTTGATGCTCATTGTTTAATAAAAGACGCGTACACTAAACGGTCGTGTAGTTAGCATGCCTCATCGCATAATTACTGACTACACGATGACACGGTATACGATACTTAGGCGCTCGCTCAACAATCATTTTGAGGATTGTGCTTTACCGTAATGTTTGCGTTGTGCGTTGCGTGCTGTACGATCACGTACCTCATGCTTCATGGCTTAGTAAAAGGTATACGATCATTGCTAAACGATCATTTAGCTCTGAAAGTTTTGGTAAACGATTGAGTAAAGCATTTACTTTTTCATGTAGATGGTCATATGGGTTTTGGTACACGATCAGTGGAGACACGGACTTTGACCGGATGGTTCAAGACCTGGTTTGCCTGTTTGAACCAGAGACTCTTTGTTTTTGTAGCTTTAGTTTTGAGGATTTGAGTCAAATTATCCGGGTTCATCAACTTTTGTTTAATATACATGAGATATATGTAGTTTATATGGCATAATGTATGACATATAAATTTAAAACCCACTGTAGGTTGTACAATTATTCATGCATCATGTTTATATTATACGAGTTATAGTATAAAGGTGAATGGAAGCATGTTTGCTTGGTTCATTGTTGCTTTGTATAAGTGTTATATAAAAAGTAGCAATGAATGAACAATGCATAAAGCATGACACTTAGGCTGTTTATAAGCATTATGAGTGCCTTGTATGTGTTTTCTTTGCATTGTGAATGGTTTTGGTTGTATCTGTTATAAGCGTTATAATAGAAATTAGAACTAAAATTGATAAGAAGGAGTTGCATGCGGACTTAGGCGAACTCATGTTTTTAAACGGGTTTTAAAATTGGATTGAGATAGACCTAAGTTCAAGGTTCTAATAGGATTAGCAACCTAGTTTTATTCTTTTTAAATTGGTTTAATAGGATTAAATTAATTTTTGTAAAAGATTAAAATTGTATTAAATCTATCTATAAGGGACCTTTTGTCTAACGCGGGTTCTATCTAGGCTGAGGTACTTAAGTTGACGAAAATGAAACACTCCTACCTGAGAACCTACCTGGAAAGGTGAATTAGATAGATTTTCTGCAAGCATGCGATAGTTGGTCAAAGACTCTGTTAAAGAGTTTAATGGATGATGATCAAAAGTTATTTCAATTATCCTAGGTAAAAGTTACTATTGGGCAAACCTAAAATGTCACTTAGTTAAAATTCTTAACCGTGTTTTTTCTAAGTAAACTAAACCCTAAGTATAAGTTACTCATTGGGAGGAAGAGATGTATATGATATGTCAATTATTCCACTCACGTTTCTCTCTGAATGTTCACGTCGTGAGAGATTCATGCTTGGTCTCATGGTGTTCTGGGAGCATCCCCCTTCGGATGGTGTTTGCATAAGTCAATATCAAGGTGGATGGAGAGAGTGTTTATAGTAAGTGGGTGAAGGGTGTGTGTCAACACGTCCTATGGTCTCCTTCATTAGTTTGCATTGTGAGATCATTTTGTGCTCCCTCGTGGCGCCCTAGGAGCGTCCCCCTTCGGATGGGTTTTGTGTAGTTGGTCAATATCAAGGTGAACTCCAGAAATGGATAGGGTCACTTTAGTTTTTGCCCCAATCAATTTTTTTCCCTTTGGATTGACTGCTTGGGGCGGAACTCTAGGGCCTAAAATGACAGGTCACACTTACGGGAGATTATTAAGTAAGTTAATGATTTCCTGACCAAATCAATGATAGCTAGTCGTTATAGTAGCAAGAGTTGTTATGGTATTAATGGCTGGTTGAGAATGTCTTAATTTAGAGGAGGGATAAATTGACCACCCTTCGACGACTTTTTTCCTAAACCTTTGAAGCGTCATTGCAAAACTAGATGTCACACGGGGTTCATGTTAGTTTTGCTAAATCGTATTGGATGTTATATGTTTTTTCAACAGGTATTTGCTTAAAATCTAACGTAGGTCGATGTGTTTTTGTTTTCAGCAACATGTTTGATTTTTCGTTAAATGCCTCTAGTTTGATCGATTTTATATAGTGGAAAGAGTCTTGTAAAACGTATTTCGTGGTAAATGACCTCGAGTTTGTCATGGTTAAGGAATGTTCTCAAGTCTCGACCCTTGATGTACCACAAAGTATTCGTAATACATATGAGGTATGGATGAAGGCTAATTCATTGGCCCGAATTCACTAACCTAGGTTAACTCGATCTTAATTTTGAGCTAGCTATGAACTCCTGTTTGTTTGGGATTATCCTTTGATCTGCATGGGTGAGAGTAGTCCAACAACATTGCTCAATAAGCCTCTCATTTTGGGGATAAGACCGGATGAATAGCTGGGGACATAGACCTGTAAGATGGAATTCACTCCTACCCAATTTAGGGTTTGCAGATAGATTGTTCTCTTAAGTACTGATTCCAGGTCTTGAACAATCGGGACCCCGCCTTCTCATGATAGAGAAAGGACTTGATTCATAGGTATTATGAATCAAAATTTTTCATTAGAGGGTCAGTAAGAACTTAAGGAACAAGATGTATTCACAGGGGTAAAACAGTGATCTTGACCCAACTGTGATTATGAACAGCCTGTGAATGATCGACTTCCTGATTATGGTTATATCAAGTGGACATAATATATCTATATTGAGGGGAATTCAACTATGGGCTATAGTAGAGTGACCCATTAATTAACAAATGGGGATTAATTCAGTATAATGAATTTAGCCAATTAATCTCAGATCGTTGGAGCCCATGATCTCCGCGAGGTCCCCCTACTAGCTTATAAATGGATAAGCTTTAGAGTAGCATGATAAGTTAATTTGAAACGTTCAACTTAGAATTAAACGGAATAGGAGAATTTACATTTAAATATGATTTAAATTTATGAAGGTAGATTTGTGTAAAAATTAATTTAATATTTGACATTAAATTAATTAGAATTATTTAAATGATTATTTAAATAATTATTTATTAATTTTATTAGAAAATTAATTTGTGAAATTAATTTTATAAAATTAGTAATATTTTTAGTTTTAAAATCAAATTGATTATTGAATCAATTTTTGATGAAAATAGGAAAATTGAAAAATTGTACAAAATCGAAAAATGGATTTTTCCATTATCATCTTCAATTAGCTCACTAAAAAACCATTAACTTTCTCTTCAATTACTCCAAGCATGAGCTGCATCTCATGCAACCATCTTCTTTGCATGTTCACTGCAATAAATAAAGAAGATTGGAGTGGAATTGAGGTATGCATTCAAAAGATTTTTATTGAAAAATCGGGCAAAAGAATTATTTTTCAAGTGGTTTTGTAGCAGTGATCTTCACACCTAATTTCTGTTTGTTCAAACTGTTCTTGAGTCCCACAACTTGTTCTAAAGCTCCAAAAGGATAGTGGGGAAGATCTTGAGGTGGTTCACGGTGAGTTTTGAAGAAGACAACTGCTGAGGATCAAGATCTCGAAGAGTTCTACAAATGTATGACTTCAAATCCTCTTATATTAGATGAGCATGCTTTAGTTTCTACCAAAATTAATGAATTAGAATGCTTATTGATCCTTGTTTTTTTTCGCTGCATGCTAATATACTCTTACAAATATCACAAAAAGGTGGTGTTGGTTGTCTTCATATCCTCTTTCAGTCTGAGTAGTAAGGCTCGGGAGGGGGTGTGACAAAAAGAGTTTAAGGTTTCTGACAATACTGAATCATCGAAGGATAAATTAACTGAAAATAGTCCAATTGCATTGGGTATTCAGGCCAATATTGATGAAACTGTTAAAATGTTGACACTGTTGAGGAAGATGCGCTGAATGTGTTATCAAATGTCACTATATCTAGGGTGTTAAATGAATCCAAATGTGCTTAAAAATAAGTTGATCATAGGAATTCAGAAAGTTTGAATGACAAAAATGACTCAAGTGAGGCAAGTCTTAAAACCGAATCTGAAGATAATGTGACCGATAAGGCTGAAGAGAGTGAAAGTACTTCTGAGGAGAAAGAAGCAAATAAGGGTTCCCTCAATTCTGCTGATGACTCATCAGATGACATTGTGCCAATTAGTCAGTTGAAGCAAAAGGATAAGTAAAAATGTGTTAGTGAGGGTGTTGGTACCTCGAAGCCAAGTGCTTAAAATGCATAGGTTTTTTTACTCAAAATAGCTTGATAAGAAGGGAATGTGTTTGAAGAAGATCTTCAGGATGAGCCATATGAGGATATCCAAAAACTTGAGACCAAGGGGAGAGTGAAAAAGAAAGATGTTCCAACCATGCCTTTAGATGGTATATCATTCCACACCGAGGACATTACAATAATGTGAAAGTTTGTGGTAAATAGGAGGATTGTTGTCAAAAGAGATCTTTCTAAACAAGCTTAAGACTGCCTAGAAATTATGAATTTACTTGTGAAGTATGATATTGTACGTTATAATGGGATTGGTGTCCTAAATCTCTATAGTATTCTCGTAGTTTGTAAACATTGTTTAAACAAATTGTTATTAATAAAATAATTGTTATTTTATGAGCATACACTCAATCCAATAAACTAAGATCCTAGGTTATTTTATGTAATTTAAACATGTATGTAGAGACATACATATGGATCATGTCTAAATGATAACCTAAATGATCTGTAGTAGATGGATAACGCTAGGTACCTTATCTTGGTAACGCTAGAATACGATCCGCTTTGTAGAAGTTACAAGTGTTGTAAAGTGTTACAAATGATCTTATCCTGATCATTCATGTGGAGACATGTGAGTAGAGGTATCCTATATAAAGAATTTGTATAAGACCATACCAAAATGACTAGTCTCATTATATAACGCTGTTAATAATAGACTTACATTTTACCAGGATGAACCATAGGTGACATATCTGAATCTTGAGTGAGTTGTGAACTTCAGCCTATGAAGGTGGTCCTTTGATTTGTATGGGTGAGAGTGGCCAGATTAGATTGCAAACTCAATATGCCTACCATTTTAGGGATTCATCTGATTAGGAAGTTGGGAACATAACTACACAAGACGAACACCATTTCCCTAATGTCGGGGTAAGTAGATAAATTGTTTCCTTAAGGGTTGATTTTGGGGCTTGAACATTGTGGCCTCACCCTCTCTTGGCTCGAGAGGGACTTGGTCATAGTTGGACTATGATTTATTGTTTATTAGAGAGATCGGTAGTACTTAAGAAGTTAGATGTAACTAATTTTTGACCCAGTTGTACTTAGGAGCAATTTGTGAAGGGTCATCGCACTGTTGACTGGTTATATCCAATGGACACAGAAATATATCTGTAGTGCGAAGAGTGTAACTATCGATCTTTAGTGAAGTGACCGCCAGTTAATGGATGTTGGGTAACTTAATTAAAGGGTTTAATTAATTATCCAAGTACCATTGGAGCTTCAATCTACAGGTCCATAAGGTCCCCTCTTTAGCTCAACAGGGATTATTGAGAATTCATTTGGATTAATTTGAATTGTTCAAATTATTTGAGGGAATTAATTATATAGGATATAATTCGATATAATTGATATAATGTATTTGATACATCATAATATAAAGTTTATTTTGAGAGGAATTAAATATTTGAATGTAATTCAAATTCTAATTATATGGATAAGATTCATATAATTTAGTATAAATCTGATTTATACTAAATACCATGATTAATTGAGAGAAATGCAAATTATAGGTTATATTGTATTTGATACAATATTTAAACTATAAGTTATATGTTATATTTGATATAACATATAGTTATATATATATATAATAAGTTAGTTATTATATTTATATATTTATATATTTGTATATATTAAATTAAATTTAATTATGAATTAAATTAATTTGAGGGAGTTATGCCTATTTTCTCTTTATCTATAGTGTGGTGTGGAAAGGGGTTACGTGAGATTCTTCCTACTCTTGTTTTTTACGTAGAGTGTTGAAATTGATCTATCTCCCTGGCCTTTTCTCCCAAGATCACATAGAGAAGAAAAATTGTTCTTCTTTTCCCTCTCTCAAAAACTCTTTCCCTCTTCCAAAGTTATAGAGCCCACAACTCCTGGATTCTCATTCCCAAGAGAATACAGAGGTTGACCTCTTGGTTGTGACCATTTGTTTTGCTGGAAGTTTTGGGAGATTGAGATCCATAACGAAAGGTTCACGATCTGGATCGAGGGAATTCGCGAAGAAGATTGGCTTCAAAGGTAAGCGTTCTTCTTCCCTAATTATTATATTTTTAGCATACTGTAATTTAAATCTTATAAAGCATAATTTTGTTCTGTTATGTAAATTTTTGTGATTCTATAAAAAATAAACATTGGCACTGATCGCCACATTTCCACACAATGACCTTCACTGATTTCCTTCATGTTATGTGTTGAACCTTGGGCATGAATGCCCACAATTGGTTCGTGAATTTTATATGAATCTCTCTCGTCAATTTGATAGTGAAGCCAACCCAGACTACAGAAGTATTCATGTGAGAAGCCATTGCTTTGTGTTTTTGGTCTCTCTTATTAACAAGTTTTTGGATCGTCAAGTCCTTGATAATGTCATAGAACAACATGTCTGATCTTGTATTTGAACTCATAGGGGGAGTCAAACGTGTTTGGCCCAAGAAGGGACAATTGCCTTGCCTAATCTCAGCGTGAAATATGTGCTGCTTCACAAGATAGGGATTGAAAACCGGTGACCTTTTTCTCACAAATCTTGCCTCTCTACTACGTTGGCAAGTCTTTTGTTTCAGATTAGCACATGGGAAAAATTCAACTATGGCGTCTTTATTCTTAATCAAATATCAAATTGCTTCTTAAGCTATCAAAGTTCTCTTTTGTTTTCCTCAACTTATTTGTGGGGTTCTACTCACTCAAAAGCTTAATCTTTTCCTAGACTCAAACGTGCCTGGACACTTTCCTCATGTCTTGTCCTTTAGCTACAAACTGTATCAGGGAAAACATGTCCCTGACCTGGTTCACACTGATGCTCCAGTGACTGAAAGTGGTCCAACTAGGGAGTTTCTTCAGACTCTGTGCTAGAAAAAGGTGATGCTGGAAAAAGGTGATGTGTGTATTGACAAATGAGTTAAAAGATCTTGGCGCTTTGATCTAGAAAATTTTTTCTCATAAAACTGAGGTGGATGACAAGTTGAATTTTCTTTGTGTCCACTGGATGGTCCTGAGCAAGGTGGAAACTCTAGTACACAGGATGAAGATGTGGATGATTATTAACGGTTGTGTGTCTGCTTCTCTTCTTAGCATTTTGGCAAAAGGAGGAGAAGTATAATATGAGATGTAGTTGCTAGTTGTTGGTTGGTTTTCTCATTTGGACTTAGTTGTCTTTGTTGTGGTGGTTTTTATTGTTGTTTTTCTGGTGCTTTGTGAATTGTTTGAATTGTCTCTCAGACTGTTATGTACTGTTTCAATGATATTGTGCTTTTGTATGTCTGCCTATGTTATGATTAATTTTGTGTTTGTTGCTGCTTAGAAAATATTGCCAAAAGGGTAGTTTGTTAGATATTATATGGTTGGCAATATTTGTTTAAATGTCGCCGATGTCTCTATATTGCCTCTGCATTGGTGGTTTTCTGGCAAAGGAATGTTCTATGAACATTCTTCTTATCAGATTTTTCAGTGTGCAACTGCTTTGGAAGTTAGAGTTGCTCTTCCATGTATCCACTGTGCATATTTAAAGGACATTTATTCCTTCTGCATGGTTGACCGTTTTGTTTACTAAATAGTACCATTGAGTTATACAATAATGCGTATTCGATTGCAATTGCATAAAGGAGAAATAGTTGAATTGCTTGGAGATGTACTTCAAGTTACTCACATCTTGTGTAATGAGATTCATTTGAGAAGGGATTCTCAAGCTTAAGGGGAGTCTAAGTTAATTGAGCAAAAATGATTTTGTTCTTAGGAGGAAAGATATGATTCAAGTGAGAAGAAGTCTCAAGACTTGAGGAAAGCTCGAGTCTTGCAGAGAGGGAGTCTTGGTCTTAGGGGAAGCTTAAGACATTCTATATTGATACTACAACTTAGGGGAGTCTAAGTTATCGTGAGCGGGAGTCTCACACCTAGGGGGAGCCTAGGTGATTGATTGAGTGACAAAGCTATATAGGAGTCACTATAATCGAATAACTATTATAGATAATTTCTACGTTGTAATTGCTTATTGTTGATATTAGTGAAGCTATCTTTCTTGGGGCACATTACCCTCAGACATAGGTGGTTTACACCGAACTGGATTACTAATCTCTGGTGTTCATTTATATGTTTATTATTTTTTGTAACTATTCTGTAAAATGCTGTAACATTGTAGATTGTGCAGTAGACACCTCCTTACATTTTTCACTATCATATATTTGTCATTTCCTTTTAAAAAATACATTATTGGAAAATTGAAAAAAATAGCTTATTTGGAGTTTGATTTTGTATTTTCGACCTATTTTTGAAAAACAAGTTTTTTTGACCCCTTAATGATGAAAATGATGTAAGCATGGAAAATATTGGTTGTACAATTACTCTTATTCCCCTTATTAAATTCTCACTTTCAGTTTCAACAACCAACCTACCAAATTAATTTACAAAAAATTTTCCACCTTAAAAATTTATTTACAAAAAATTATTTATCCTAAATTAATTGACAAAAAAAAAAAAAAATCACATTCCAACACAAAAAATTCTCCACCAAATTTAATTTGTTTACAACCCCACAAAAAGTTCTCTTCACCAAATTATTTCCAGAATGAAAAGTCTTTTGTCAAGTCTAAAACTTGTATTTCACGAAGTTGTAATTTTGTACACTCCATAAGAAAGTATATATTTCATTTTGTATGTATTCAATAGTTCGATAATTTCTGAAAATTTTGAAAAAAATAAATGACCTTTTCGGAGTTGGATCTATGCTTGCTTTGTTGATTGTTTCTTTTTTTCTTTTTTTTTTTTTTTTATAATGCTCTGCATTTGATATTTATATAAGAAAAACATGAAAAAATAGTAATTTTTTTAAGATACTCGATCGCGCTTCACAAATATTCACCCAAGCTTCCCATTTTGAGGTTCATTTGCTAAGTGATCATTTAGTTCCAGACGTTACATGATGTGAGGAAAAGTTAGATGATCGTATAGCAATGAGCGTGGGTCGTTGTGATGTTGAACGCTAAACGATCGTGTACCGTCGGGAGCTAAGCGATGTGTTTAAATGCTATACGATAGCACTATGCGATCGTTTAGCTTTGGCGTAGGAACTAAACGATACATTGGATTTGCTAAACGATGGCACTACACGATCATTTAGCTATGTCGTGTGTTAAGTGATGCAATGAAGTGCTACCGATAGCACTGAGCGATCGTTTAGATGCAGAGCTAAGCGATCGTAGCGTGGGAACTAAACGATACGTTGGATTTGCTAAACGATGGCACTACACGATCATTTAGCTACGACGCGTGCTAAGCGATGCAATGAGGTGCTAGCGATAGTGCCGAGTGATCGTTTAGATGCAGAGCTAATCGATCGTATAGATGAATTGCTAAGCGATGCGATAATGTTCTATACAATGGAGCTAAGCGATAGTTTAGCTGCGGCAGATACTAAGTGATGACATGAAAACACTAGGCGATGGTGTTAAACGATCGTGTAGTTCTATGCGATAGAGTTAAGAGATAGTTAGGCGATGGTACTAAGCGATCGTTTAGCTTCAACAAACACTAGACGATAGTCTTCAGCGCTACAAATCGGCCTTAGCCTTCAGTGCTACACAAGAAGACAACACATCATAATCATCAATGCATACTTAAAAAAAATAAAAAATTATAAAATGGCCCGGCCCATACTCGACAGGGTATGGCGTCGGGTGAAAAAATAGAATACCCCTACCCGGCCAATACCCGACCAAGCCAGGCCGAGCCAAATTCCCGAAACATCCTCTACACGGTCCGCCCCTCTCTACCCGGTTCCCCTCCCCCTACCCGGTCCAATATCCGGCCAGGTCGAGACCGGGCCGAATTCCCGAAAGTTCCACGCGCCCGGTCCGCTTCCTCTACCCGGTCCCCTCCCCTACCTGGTCCAATACCCAGTCGGGCCGGGATCGGGTCGAATTCTCGAAAGTTCCACGCGCACAGCTTGGCCCGGCCCGTCCCTTCTACCCAGTCCCCTCCCTCTACTCGGTCTAATACTCGGTTGGGCCGGGACTGGGCCGAATTCCCAATACTTCCACTCGCGCCCCCTCTTTACGCGGTTCAATACCCGACCAGGCCGAGACCGAGCCAAATTCTAGAATATCCACTTACACGGTTCGGTCATGTACCCGATTCAAGTGCTTTGAAGCCCAGCCGGACGCCACCTACTCCTACCTGGTTTTGCCCCTTTCCTCCTCGTCCTTTCCTCTCTTTCCCGCCCATACCTGGTCGAAATACACATACAGCCCGACCGGTCTACCACCGAGCACAATCTTCCCCAAATTTTTCCCGAAGCAACCTCAAACTTGTCTATCCGATCACAATGGTATGAAGCCTGGCCGTGTAAGGCCGATTTTTGAAAACGCATTTAGGCTTAAACTTATTCAGAAAATGCCGAACATTATGTTTTTAGGGAAAAAATAACATTCAACATAGATCTAATGGGAAGAGTCAAATGGAGTGAGATTGAGGAAAGATTGAGAGGGTATTAGGTTAATTTTCATTCATTTTCAAAATTATGGAAGTCAAAAAAACAAACTTTTTAAAAATGGTCTAAAAATTAAAACCAAAACTTGAAAAATGTTATTTCTGTCCATTACCTGCATTGTTATTAACTTCACCCATGGAAACTTCCAGTAGTGAAGCCGAAAACTGACTGTTCGTCGGTGAAGTTCGAAGTATATGGCGGAACCAACTAAATTGAAATTTTAGGTGAAATTAAGCAGCTTCACTTTCCTTTCAACTCCAATTAAACCCCATCGCAGTTCTCCCTTTTCTTTACATTTTCCGATCGCCACTCAATTCGATTCCATTCCATCCTTGCACTCTTCCAAACCTGACACCTAAATTCACTCTCGGGCTTTTCCATTTTCTTCCCATTGATCAATATGCGAGTTCACAAATTTCATTGTTCAAACAAGTAGGATTGTCCCCAGGATCTTGTTTTCGTGATTGTGAGCTTCAAATTCTTCTTCAACCGACCCAGGTTCATGAGCTTAGCTCCTGCCCTGTTCTTGCGGCAGAATTTGAACATTTGGTCCAAAAATCTTAGCCATGCCATATCTTCAGGCGATGCAAAGCTACTTTTTCTATTGAAATCATGCAATGGGACTGCAGAAATCTCTCAAATCCACTGCTACATGGTCAAGACTGCTCTTGATCTCGTCCCTTTCACATTGAGCAAACTTCTTGCTTCTGCCATATTGGATATCAAGTATGCAGCTTCCATTTTCAGGGAGATACGAAACCCAAATCTCTTTATGTTCAATACTATGCTCAGAGGCCATTCTAATAGCAATGATTCAAAACAAGCTTTTGTTATTTTCAATGACCTTAGGAATCGGGACTTTTTGCCGGATGAGTTTTCTTTCATAACGATTCTGAAAGCTTGTGCTCGTGAATTGGCAATTGATGTTGGACAGGGAATTCATGGGATTGTTCATAGATCTGGGCATAGTTTATTCAATCATGTTAAAAATATACTTCTACATTTTTACTGTGCGTGTGGGCAAATTGGAGATGCCCATAAACTGTTTGATGAGATTCCTCAAAGAAATGATTTGGTCTCGTGGAACACTTTGATGGGTGGTTATCTTCATGCATCTCAGCCCATTGTTGTTTTAGACTTTTTTAGACAAATGTGTAGGAGAGGTTTGATAGCCAGTGTGAATACAGTATTAACTGTTTCATCTGCAGTGTGTGATGTTGGCAATACCATGGATGGCAAGTCTCTTCATGGACAATGTATCAAGTTGGGCTTATGTTCTGATCTCAATGTGGTTACATGTTTGATTGATATGTATGCAAAGTTTGGAGATTTGGACGAAGGAGAAACACTTTTCAATGAAGTTGCTGAGAAAGATGTTATTCTGTGGAATTGTTTGATAGATAACTATGCTAGAAATGGTTTGATAGAAAAAGCAGTAGCTTCACTACATCTCATGAAACTTGAAGGTACGAGGCCCAATTCATCCACATTGGCTTGCTTAATCTCAGCTTGTGCTACCTTTAATGCTGTTAGTACAGGTAAATACCTTGGTAATTATGTGGAGGAAGGATTAGTTCTAGATGTTGTTCTTGGAACAACTCTAATTGATATGTATGCTAAATGTGGGTTCCTAGACAAGGCAATTGACGTTTTCAATAAGATACAAAATAAAGACGTGAAGACTTGGACGGCGATGATAACTGGTTATGGGGCTCATGGACAGACGAGGAAGGCTATAGAAACTTTGTATAGGATGGAGAAGGAGGGTTTTCGGCCGAACGAAATAACATTCTTGGCAGTCTTGAATGCTTGTAGTCATGGAGGCAAAGTGGCAGAGGGGATAAGATGTTTCAAAAGAATGGTGTATGAATATGGCATGACACCAAAGATTGAGCACTATGGATGTATTATCGATCTTCTTGGTCGTGCGGGGTTGTTGGAGGAAGCTCATAACCTAATAAAGAGCTTGCCTTCGGAGGGCGATATTACTGGATGGCGTGCACTGCTTGCAGCTTGTAGGGTTTATGGAGATGTTGAATTGGGAGAGTCTGTGAAGAGAATGCTGGTTGATTTAAATGATGAACACCCCACGGATTCAATGCTTCTTTCTAGTACATATGCCATTGCTGGGAGATTGTCTGATTATACACAATATCAACAAATTAAGGAAGGAAACAGAAGGAAAGAAGTGACTGGATCATCTCAAATGCAGATTGAGAGAGCAAAAAAGGAAGTTGGTTGTAGTATGATTGAGATGGATTACTTTTATTAAGGCCACGCTTATGAAACCGTAATGAAAATTAGTGTAATCTGAATGAAATTTCATTGATGAATAAATCGTAATAGGCCTAAATTGTAAACACAATTAAATTGCTTTTGATCGCATTATTTAGAATTATGAATCAATCACATTTGACTATTACCATTATCGTTATTGTTACTGTTTCTGTTTGACCCTAACGGTAACGGTAACATCAAAGGTAACAATAAATGTGACAAATTCATAATTTTCATACTGTTACAAGAATAATATCTGTAATATTAACGGTAAAAGTAGTGGGTTCCATGGAATTTTCAACCGCTTGAACACCTTTTATTCATTAATTAGATTACATGATTTGATTACAAATTCCAAGGTGACTCTCACATCTCATTACGATTACGGAAAGCAGGTAAATAACAACAAAAGTAATCAACTGGGACCCACTTTTTCCTTTACTATTGATGGATTACTTTTCAACCGGTGTAAACGTGGCCTAAGTGTAATTCACTCGGTGAAAGCACCTATGCATATTTTTCTTTTTATTCAAGGCCATGTTTGTCTACTTGAAAATGTAATCCATCTGTGGTAATTTTAAAAGTGAGTCCGTTTGATTATGTTTGTTTTTGTTTACTTGTGTTCTATAATTGTAATGAAATGTGGGGCTTAGAGCCAAATCCTTAACGAAAAAATGCAATTTGATTGTTGAGTTGAGGGTGATCAATTTGATTGCATTTGAAATTACGTAGGATCCACCAGCTTTTTTGGATTTTTTTAATGATTTTTCAAATTTTGTCCTCAAATATAGTTACAGTTACCGATACAAATACTGGCATTGTTATAATAGGAGAACTATAAATCTGTCACAATTACTATTATCGTTAAAAATATTGTTACTGATTGACTCTATACGACAATAGTAATAGTAACAATAACAATAAGAAAACGATGATATCCAAGTAAACAACATAAATCATAATCAAGTTATATTTGCAAAATGTCTAAGTAAACATGATCAAAAGCAATCCAATTACTTTTGTAGTTGAAGACCCATTATGATTAGTACATCAATAGAAGTCTATTACGATTACACCAATTTTAATTACGAATTAGTAAACATGGCCAATCTTTTGTCTACCAAAAACTTTCATGACCCCTAGAGAATTTCTATTTAAAGCTACGTAGGATCTAATATAATTGAAGTTTCAAGTTCTCTTTATCATGGATTGATTCTTGTTTACTTGATCTTGATATGGTATGTATAAGTTCACTCGAGCATAAGACATGGATTATTTAAAGCCACCAAGAGAAAAAGGCAATACAGAACTCTTGTATGTCAATTATGTGAAATATACTTTTCCAAATATTATATTTCCCATTGTGGTCATCAGTAATTCTCTTTCTTTTTGTTTATTTGACTTTTTATCTCTAATCGCATTTGTTACTTGGCCTGAATTTGAAGCAGGAGTTCTGCACTATCATCATTGCCAAATGACAATCTCTTTTGTATTGAAATTTCTTCAACAAACTTCAACCAAATTAGGATTTTGTGAAATTTAAAAATTATCATATTTAAAATTCGTCACAGTTATTTTCAGTTATCACATGTAAAAGTATAAATATTAATAACAGTTTTTAAAAATATCATAATTAATTTTCTCATGATAATAAATAAAATGTAAATAATGAATAATTACTGACAATCATAAATGGTCATCATCAAGTTTATTATGACATTTTATCATTGTCATCAATTGAATCCAAATTGGCTTATTTTTGTAGCGTTATCTGTATTGACGACAGTCATAAAATGTCAAAAATAAGTATATAATGACATTTTTTTTTTCTTGTCAAGAATATCTAAAATATGATACTTTATTGTCAAGAATATTTGAATCATGATAAACATTTTATGTCAACAAATATTCTATCACAACACATTTTTATTGTTATAGAATTTCATATTTATGACACTTTTGTATTGTCAATATTATACATGGTTTGATAGTTTGTTATTTCTTCGAACCCTATCATCATACGTGATTTCTATAATCAACTTATCCTATGATAACACAAAAAAAAAAAAAAAAAAAACATAAACATAAAGGACTTTCATATATAATGATAAAGTTCATAGTGTTTATCCAAATAGATTGGGACATTACTAATTTAATATGTGAACAAGGATTGACATTGGAGGAAAGAAGTAGATGTGTAGATAATTCTAGTTTAATACAAAAAAAGAATTTTATTTGACACTAAAGAATATCTACAGCTGGCCATAAAAAAGTGTTGTGTGATAGAAAATTATCAAATTTTCATAGTAGAATCGAATCGAGATATTCGGTAAGTGAGATGCAAATAGTCGAAGGATGGTTATGATTGGAGGTTACGTGCTTGTCGGTGCAAAGATGTTTGAAATTACTAGGCTTGAAGGGGAGCACTCATGTTTATACTCAGAATTGACACAGGATCATTCATAACTTTATTCGAATTTTATGAGTATTGAAATTCAAAATATGGTTAGAGCTGATCTTGGGGTTCTTGTGACCTTATTCCAAGAAGCAATTAAACAATAATATGGGTATAATGTTAATTATAGACAAGTGTGGCAAGTAAAGAGAAAAACATTGACCGTTGTGTTTGGTGATTGGGAGAAATCATATTTAGAGTTTTCGTATTTGTTGAGTGTTCTTGTGCTTTACAATCTTGGAATATGATCGGATTGGTATTTTCTTTCGTCTGATGTGCCAGGTACGACTATTTTTTGTCAAGTTTTTGGGTCCTTTGGTTCTATAAGAGAATGTTGGGATTGGTGTCCTAAATCTCTTTTATTCTCATAGTTTGTAAACATTGTATAAATAAATTATTATTGATAAAATAATTGTTATTTTATGAGCATACACTCAATCCCATAAACTAAGATCTTAGGTTACTTTATGTAATTTAAACATGTAGATATATATAGGTGGATCGTGTTTAAATAATAACCTAAACAGTCTGTATTAGATGAATAAGATTGGGTACTTATCATGGTGACACTACGGATACGACCTGCTTTGTAGATATTACAAGTGTTGTAAAGTGCTACAAATGATTTATTAATCATTCATGTAGAGATATGTAAGCTAGGGTATCCTATACAAAGAGTTTGTATAAGACCGAACCACGAAATGGTTAGTCTCATTATACAAACCATTAATAATAGAGACTTACATTTCACCAGGATGACTATAGGTGACATGACCTAAATTCTGAGTGAGCTGTGTGAACTCCTGTTCATGAAGGCAATCCTTTGATTTGTATGGGTGAGAGTATCCAGATTGCCAATTCAATAGACCTATCATTTTGGGGATTCATCTAATTGGGGAGCTGGGAACACAGCTACACAAGACGGAATTTACTCCTTCCCTGATGTTAGGGCAAGTAGATAAATTGCTCTCTTAAAGGCTGATTCCGGGGCTTGAACAAAGTGGCCACACCCTCTCCTAACCCGATAGGGATTTAGTCATAATTGAACTATGACTTATTATTCATTAGAGGAATCAGTGATATTTAAGGAGTTAGATGTAACTACAGGGGCAAAATGGTAATTTTGGCCCAACTGTACCTACGAGCAATTTGTGAAGGGTCGTCACACCATTGATCGGTTATATCTAATGGACACATAAATATATTTGTAGTGCGAAGAGTGCAGTTGTCGGTCTTTAGTGGAGTGACTGACAATTAATGGAAGTTGGGTAATTTAATTAAAGAGTTTAATTAATTATCCAAGTAACATTGGAGCTTCAATCTACAAGTCCATAAAATCCCTTTTGTAGCTCAACAGGGATTTAATTGAGAACTAATTTTAGATTAATTTTAGATTAATTTGAAGTGTTCAAATTAATTGAAAGAATTAATTATATATGTGATATAATTAATATAATGTATTTGATACATTATAGTATAAAGTATTTTGAAAAGAATTTGAATATGATTCAAGTACTGATTATATGAATGAAATTCATATAATTAAATTTAATATAAATATGATTTATATTAAATACCATAAATAGTTGAGAGGAATTAAATATTTTAATATGATTCAAATATTAATTATATGGATGAGATTCATATAATTAAATTTAGTATAAATATAATGTATATTAAATATCATATAATATTGAGAGAAAATAAAACTATAGGTTATATGTTGTATTTGATATAACATATAGTATATATGTATATAATAAGGTGGTTATTATATATATATACGTATATATCTGTATATACATGTGTATATATATATATATATATATATTATTTTTTTAATTTAATTAAAGGGAGCCTAATTTCTCTCAACCTAAACGTGCAAGGATTGGGGAAGTTCTTTACAGAGAAGAATTTCTTCTTCTCTCCTTTCCTCTTCCAATTATTGGGTAGAGCCCACAACTCCTGCCAATTCTCAAACCAAGATAATTAGTTTCCCTTCAGAGAAGGGTTCAAATATATAAGTCATTAATTCAGATCGACGGAACTCATCTCTACATAAAGTAAGAGAAATTATTAATTGCCTTATCTATTGATGTGAACGAACGAGCATATATTTCCCTTTGCTTTTGCTACTGTTGCAAAGAAAACTCGTCCAGTTGGTCATGGTTTCTATAGGCATTGCACGAATATGTTACCAAACGAGATGATTTCTAATCCTATGCAACTATATCAACAAAATGCCCATTGTTCACAATCAATTTGGGATAATTCTTCTACTGTAGTTTTGGGCTGCCAAAGAAAGGAGGCATCTGCATAATGTATTATCCCGTTCAATCCACGTATCATGTCTTATGTACACTAGGCTGGTTTTCTTGACGTTGCACAGACTGGATTTATGCAACTGGATTGACACCTCATTACTACTTTAGTAGTGCATCGGAGACCAAAAACCCATACATTTCATATGCCTTATGGGGAATGTAAACTTACGTTGTAGGACGTTGCAATTTAGTTTGGATTATGAGCAGATGTAGAATTTGTCACGGGTTCATTGTAATATGATTGGAAACAAGTTTGTGACGATCTTTTGGGCATTCAAACAAATGATTAAAAGGCTCAAAATTGAGTATCCTGTAGTTAGCGTCCCAGTTTACAAAGTTGTCCCCTGATGTCAATGACATCAGTGTATAGAGATGTGCACGAGCATATATTATGCAGCTTATTGGAAGATTTTTGTTCGCCGAAAAGTCGAACACTTTGGTACACCTTATGTTTCTTCCACTGCTGGCCAATTTTGAGCATGCTTATACGTACTCATGGGATGGTGCCTATCTCACATGGCTTTATAAAGAACTATATCAGACTAGTAATACACAAGTTTTGAAAATAGTAGGGTCAACTAATACAGCTACAAGTATGGACTTATGATAGATTTAACATTGTAGCACCACAAGTTCAGTTACAGGCTCTAAATCATCGTCCACTTAGTGCCAAATATTATTTCATTTATATGTTTATTTCCTTATCATTTTATATAATAAAATAAATTAATTGTATTTTTTAAAATTTTAGATGGTGTGGTGTATTATTTGCCTTTGAACAGTAGGAAAATATGTTGCTAATATACCAACTAATATTTGATCGACTGATGCACAATCAGGTAACAAATGAATATTACATACTTTTTGGGTGTCTAATTATTCTCTTTTTTTTTTTTCAAATTAATTAGATGTCATACATGCAAGATATTGGGTCATTACTGTCTGATTATTGTCGTGATGGTCAAAATATTTGGTTGGTCGTTAGCCCTCTTATATGTTTCCATATCATAGAGTGACATCAACCAGATCATGTGTTGAGACAGTTCGATCTGTAACAAATGGTACCATCGTTGAGCCAAACACTTTCGACACTGTACCAGATTGATTTCAGAGTAAGTACGATTAAGACTAGCACCAAATTCATACAGAATATCTATTGTTCTGGCGTGCATGTCATGATCGTTGTGCACAAGAAGAAATAACAAATGGGTCAGTTGTATCAGATGACTGCTTTTCTTGGTACGATTCAATCACGAGACGATTTACCACACCTCACGTTGCTTGCTATTATTACATGGTAAGAGTTTTACTATCTTACATTTTTCAAATTTATGATATGGACATTATTCAGTATTAATTTTTTCATCATACAAAATAATTTTGTTCAAGATGTACACCAATATTCAGTACAACACAATTGCTGAGTTCAATGTGTGACCCAAACTTAATAAATGCAAAAAAATATTACTCAGCAGATAAGAAGACTCATTATATTAGTGCACTATTGATGTTTTGCTTATTGTGTCTTCCTTGCACTATTGGTGTTTTGCTTATTGTGTCTTCCACTCTAAAATTTTGCTTATAAACGACCAAAACTGATTTTCTACGATTTGTAGTGTTTGGTTAAAGTGATTCACTTAAAACCACCTTTTTTACGAGGCATACAAAACATGCTTTAGTTTTCCAATTTCATTTCCAATAGAATTTTCTTACATCTAATTTAAAGATCTTTACAGAAATTTTATGATGTCTTGGGCCATATATTATCAAATATGTTAAGAACTTATTAAACACGATTGAAATATTTAATACAAATATAAAAGTACGAAAATTAGGCATGTAATCCAAAATTACGCATGTACTCCAACATAATTATTATTATCTTTCTAATTCAACCGCTATGAAGTTAGGAGACTATACTGAGGTCAATAATGACCTTATCCACTTAACTATGTTCTTTTTTTGGTATAATGAAATAAGAATATTTGAACCACAAATATTTTAATCTTTAGATCTATTATATTCTATTTCAACTAAACTCACACTTAAATATGCTTGTTGAAAAAATGTATACCAATCATGATATCAATAATTTTATTTGCCAATATCAACATGCACATGATTTACACTAATGTGTAAGATGATAATACTTTTTAATTTTGATTTGAATAATGAAAAAAATATATCTCCCTCCAAAAATAAAAATGAAAAAAAAAACATAAGAAAGCCAAAACCAACTCTCATGTTGGGGTTGATGCCCCAAAATCTCGTGTCCTGTAGTTGTATACAGTTTGTATGAACGCTTGTGTTGTTAATATATGATATTTACTTCACATCTTGTATTTTTGGCTCAGTTACTTGTTTTATTTGCTTTATCATAAACCAATAAACATAAAGTCCTTGATTATCTGTATGTGACTCAAGCATGTATGTGGTGACATACAAGTGGATCATGTCTTGAGTGATAATCAAAATGGTCTGTAGTATATGGATATAGAAAGAAAACCTTATCTTGGTAATGCTACGGATGCGACCCACTTTATGAAATGGTCACAAGTGTTGTGACTTGTCACAGATGGTCTGATCCTGATCATTCGTGTTGGGGACATGCGAGCGGGGGCATCCTATACAAAAAGTTTGTATAAGACCTGACCACGAAGTGTTAAAGTCTCATTATATAATACCATTCATGACAGAGACTTCACTTCACTAGGATGACCATAGGAAACATGACCTCAATCCTGAGTGAGTTGGGAACTCCTGCCATTGAGGGTGATCCTTTGATTTGTATGGGTGCGAATGGTTAGGTCGCCGATTCAAACCTACCATTTTGGGGATTCATCTGATTTGGGAGCTGGGAACTCAACTACACAAGATGGAATTTACTCCTTCCCCAAGGCAGGGATAAGTAGATAGAATAACTCCTTAAGAGCTGATTCCAGGGCTTGAACGATGTGGCGCCACACACCTTTTCTTGGTCCGAGAGGTATTCACACATAGTTGGACTATGTTGTATTGTTCATTAGTGGAATCAGTGGTACTTAAAGAGTGAGATGTAACTACAGGTGCAAAATAGTAATTTGGCCCAGCTGTACTTACGAGCATCTGTGAAGGATCATCATACTCATGATTGTTATATCTGATGGACACAAGAAATATATCTGTGGTAAAAAAGTTCAGTTGTTGGTCTTTAGTGGAATGCCTGACAGTTAACGAATGGTGGATCTCGTGGTTAAGAGTTTAGTCAGCTATTCACAAGACCATTGGAGCTTCGAGCCACAGGTCGATTAGGTCTCCTGGATAGCTTGGATAAAGTCGAGAACCAATATTTGGTTAATTTGAAATATTCAAATTGACAGAGGAAGTTTGATTATATATTATATAGCTGGATTGGTTAATTATATATGATATAATTGGCTAAATGTATGAGATACATTATTTTGGAGGAAATTAGATATAAATATGATTTATATCAAGTAGAGGAGAAAATACTATAGTAGATATGTGATATCAATATATGGAATAAAAATAAAATATGATTATATTTATTAATTAATTAATTGGTTAATTATATGATAATTAAGCCAAAAATCATGTTCGGAAGTGAGTTAGTGGGGCAACGACGATTATTGTAACCGATGAGTTAAAATGCAAATTGTTTTCATTTTTGAATAGTTCAATCGATCGCCCAAAGAATTCGACAGCGTGCATTGGTGAAAAGTCTAACGATCGCTTACGTAAAACGAGAGCCTATACGATAGTTCTCTGCCTAAACGCTCGTCTTCCTCACACCTAAACAATCGCACACTGTCGCCTACACAATCACATAGCTTCTCTAAATGATTGTACAGTGTGCTGATTTTGCTAATGGTCGTATACCTTTTCCCTAAACGATCGTTCAGTAAATCCTACACGATTGTGTAGCTTCTCCTAAACGATAAGCAGTCTGCTATGCAATAGCGCTTTTTCCCTCCCACTTGCTTATCGCCTACACGATTCGTATTTCCTCCTCCTCTACCAAATTCACCAAAGACCACCCTTTGGTTTTCACTCCGAGAATACCTGGGGCTCTTTAGTGGTGGTTTCGTCCCCGTTGCGGTCGTGAGTTTGCGATTGTTCGTGCTGCTGATACGGGCAGAAATGTACGTCATCTTAGGCCTTTTATTTAGAATTATGAGGGTTATTAAGTAGAATATGCGGCGAATATGTTAGGAACTCATGATAAAATGAGTTTGCGTCCATCGGCATAAAGGATCTCGGCTAACCCGCTATTATGTGTTATTATGCGTTCAATTGTTTATTTTTATAGCTAACGCAGGAAGCGATCGCGTGCGCGGAAGCCAGGCTATCGCAAAGACGACCGTATGCTGGGAATTTCTCCATCATTGAAGCGAACGCATACGTTTGACGCATAGATGTTGCGGCCATCAACCGCATGCGTCCATTGCATGGATGTTGCGGCCATCAAGCGAATGCGGTCATCACAGAGAGATTGCGGCTACATAATAATAACCATGATAGAGGGATGAACGCAAGGTTAGTGGAATGAAAGTATGAACGCATACATTGGGATTATCAAAAGGTGTTGTTGATATATCATCTACCACGCCGTTAGCAACAGAGATTCAGAAAAGGACCATCGCACCACGAGTGTCAGATTCAGAGCAGGTCCATTATTGTTGTCAGTTATCAAGCTCTATAAATAGAAGTCGATAAGCAGAATTTCAAATCATCTAAGGTTTTTCGCCAGAGGCTCACCGCCTTAGGGTAGATCCTTGTGATCCAGATCAAAGCATGAGAGTTCTTCATCCCCTTCATCCATTCCGAGTGACAATCGGAGTTAGAGCTCAAGAGAGTCGACTCTACCGCCCATCTATTGCACCACCGGCAGCCTTGACACATATCTACTGGAAGCAAAACATTGCTTCCAACTTACCTTTTCATTTCTCTTCTTTCCTTGTATTGTATTACATTTTGGCTTAAGAAATTAATACATTTTGTGATCAATGAATTTCTATATTTCCTTTGATTCCATCTCCATCTTCATTTACTTAATTTCCTTTACTTTCATTGCATCACTGAGTAAGATTGTTAGAGTATCACATACTTAATCATGCGACATAAGAATATGAAGCATGTAGCAAACCATCGGGAGGTGTGCGTTCCGTGAGTGTTATGACAAAACCTTATTTGCTTAGTGTGAAGTTATAGCAACGTTTGTCTTTAAGTGGACACAATGCTTGTCTATGAGTAGAATCAACAATAACTAACTACCCGGGAGGGTAAGTGGTTGGTCGCATTAAGCAATGTAAGCAAGTGTTCACTAGGAATAGGAAGAATCTTATGCTAGCCAGGTTTATGTGATTATCTTGTCTTATGTATGCGTCCATCACCCCTTTAGAGCTACTCGAGAGAGAGTAAAGAAAGAACCTAAGACTTGAGAGAGCTATTAGAATCGAGGCTTGAGAAAGCTAGATTAAGATCGCATAAGCAAGAATAGAGACTTAGGAATAAGTTCCGTTTACTATTGCACATCACATGCATCTGCGTCGGGTGTGTATAGCATGATCGCATAGGTTTGCGTTGGCTGGGGTTGCCCTTGCGGTCAAGCTTAGGGTTGTAATGAAAACATCCTCACCATTTTATCTATTTTTCCATGAATTTTACTACACATCAACAGTTGTCGTATCTCTACCTCTTAGTCATATTCCCACCGCTTAATCTGTTAGTTAGGAGTAGGAGTAGTTTATAGCTTATAACCCCCATCATTCTTTTATTCATCTGCCACATACACATCACCGCATACCATTTAGCTACAAATCGCTGAGTTCGACCTCGGATCACCCGAGACACTTGCGTTCTCGTTATACTTGGCGAGAGCGCAAGAAAACTTGTGATAGAAACGCATGATCATTGCATATGAGATCAATGCACATATTTCATTCCAACGCATGACCACCGATGCATGAGAACCAATGCATAGCCTAAGACATGCATCATATATATTATGTTCACACTAATTTCATTCAACAGCTGCTGCAGTCGACGCTTCCGCTGGGCGTTGGTAGATCTCTTGGAGGGTTCCGCTGCTTAGAGTGCTGAAGTGTGAAGAATGTCTTCAACTGGTATGACACTCTTTCCCTTGTTATGTTCTTATTGTTAGCATGCCGTTAATTAAGATTTATTTTCATAACTATATAATTTGAATGTATAATTTGTATTTCGATCACTGTGAGATCGGAGCGATCCGAACGTGCTTATGGAACTCTTAGATATGAGATCCTTCAATTGGTATCAAAGTCAGGTCTGATACTTTGATTTCATCTGTTGCAATGAAATAACATTTACATTTATAGTGGGTGCATTTCTACACTGTTTAATGGTTAAACTTGTTGTGGATATGTGGATTAATGGATGTTTTCGGGACGTTTAGCCTCGGTTTGATTTAAATCCTTTTACATTTGTGATTGTTTGTAAAGGTCCATGCGTTTTTGGGCATTAATAATCGTTATCGAGTCTGTATTCAAACTTTGTTTGAATTTGAGTCGTTTGTTGAAGAAGCAGATCTGTGCAAGCATTGCATAAGAGTGGTATGCGATCTGGGTAAGCGTTGCGGTTCTTCGAAGAAGAAGGCGATCTAGGGTTGATCGCATCGTGCATGAGATGTGCTATGCGATCGCTGTTGATCGCATCGTAAAGATGAAGGAGTATGCGATCACTGTTGAACGCATCGGTTAAACGATGGGATATGCGATCAAGAGTTGATCGTATCGTTTTGACGATCGGGTATGCGACCGCTGAGTATCGAGAGTTTGGGAGAATGGGTGTTATATTGCTTAAGCTTCCAACCGATGATGTACAAATTAGCCCTTAGGGGCTATTTATAAGGATTCCTCCACCGACCTAGGAAGGTTGGTTGTGGCTCCTTCTAAAGCTCCCTTGATACATTTTTTTCCCTAAATAGGCCTTTCTACAAGCATCTAAGCACATACCAGAGCCTTTTAGAATGCTATGGACATGTGCAGACTCTCCTAGCACCTTCCCATCCTTGACTGTTATTGCCTTGTCTAGACTCACCTAACTCATTCTAGAATCTTCCAAAGGTGTCCGAATTTTTCTAGGGTCTTCCAGCATCATCTAGATCCTTCTCGTATGCATCAGCGCCGTCTAGGGCCTTCTAGGCTTGTATCGGGTCATCTGAGTTCTTGGCATATGCACTGGTACCATCCATCATTCTCTAGAAGCTTCTAGGTGGGTAGGATGTCTTGACCCTTCTTCGTGCGCCTAGAACATGGGCCATGCGTATAGCATCAGGGATGCGCTGATGGAAGGTGCATGTGGGTAGTTGTGCAAGGCGTGCACACGGGGGCATAGTCTCTAAGGCGCATACCTGGCATGGCGTGTGCGCGTCTGCGTGCCTAGCATGGCACACACAGGTGTTGGGTCTTCATGCCTTGGGACGTTGTGGGACTTTGAGGCTTGTCTTGGCTTGTGCTAATGAGCTCTTTTGCAAAAAAATTAGAGTCTTTTTGTGGGACATGACACCCTCCCCCACTTATACTCAAACATCCTCGTTGCGTTATTCTCTAGATATCTCTTGATGTCATCCTTAAATTTCCACAGCAAATCTTCTCGTTTTCAGCTAGCCTTGCCATTTTACCAAATGTTCTATGAAGCTTGGGACTTCTTATCTTCCAATCTGCCAAGAGTTCACCAATCTTTCTTTCAAACTCTGTTCTCAAAGCATTCGGAGCTCGATCTAACTTGCTTCATTTAGGGTCTTTCTTATGTTTGTGGAATGTCTTAAGCATGCTTACGTGGAAGACATTGTATATTTTGAGCCTTGATGGCAACTCCACTTGATAGGTTGCCTTCCCAATGCATTTGGTTATTGTAAATGGGTCTTCATACCTTCATACCAATCCATTATGTACCTTTTGTAGAGACTTAAATTGATTGGATAAGAGCTTGATCATTACCTTGTCTTCTCCCTGGTACTTCCTAGGGCGTCTTTTGGTATCTGCCCATTTCTTCATTTGTGAGGCAGCCTTGTCCAGGTAGGGATATCTTGCTCCTCCTTCCATTCTTTAGCAAACTTGTAAGCCGAAGGGTTCCTTCCCTCATAAGGAGAAATGAGGGTATTAGGTGTGTTAAGTTATCGCCCAACCACTATCTCGAAGGGACTTTTGCCCGTGGACTCACTTTTTTTGGAGATTATAGGATAATTGGGCTATGTCAAGGTAACTAGCCCAATCCTTTTGATGTGCACTAACATAATGTCTCAAGTATTGCTTCAGTAGGGCATTGATCCTCTCAATCTGGCCATCGCTTTAAGGGTGAAAGCTTGTTGAGAAATTCACTCGCCAAAACTTTCTTATGAAGTGGAGGTCTTGGTCACTAATTATACTTTTAGGCATCCTCCATAATTTTACCATGTTTTTTAAGAACAAGCGGGTCATCTCTTCTACCTTCACATCAGCAGGATAAGGGATAAAGGTAGCATATTTTCTAAATCAGTCCACCACTGTAGGATTGTATCAGTAATAGTGGAAGCACCAGGATCATCTAAGCATTCAAATTCACTAATTTTGTCAAAACATAAAGAATGCTTTTGCAGAAAAAAGTGAGTTTCAAGACATACCTCTTGTAGAACTTCTTCAAAGCTCCATCTTCAGATGCTTTCTTCTCCAAATATTGTTGAAAACCACCTCAAGATCTTCTCCACTATTCTCTTGGTGCTTTAAATTGAGTTGTGGGACTTTAAACAAGCTTGAATCAAGGGATGAAGGAGAAAAACTCACTGCAGTAACCTTGTTGAAGAACCTTTTCTCTTCAACCCGAATTTTCTCTAAAATTCTCTATAGATTGCATGCCCGATTTTAACTCCAATCTCTTCATTATATTGCAGATCAATATGCAAAGAGAAGAGTTGCATGAGTTGCAGCTCATGCTTGGAGAAGACAAGGCAGAGATAATGCCATTTGAGTGAGCTACTTGGTGATGGATAATGGAAAAATCTCTTTTTCCATGTTATGTGTTTTGTTTGTTTTATTTTTCCAATTTTATCTAAAAATCAAATTTTGATTTTAAAAAATGAAAAAATTAATTATTAAATAAAACTTAATTAATTTAATATCAAATATTAAATTAATTTTAATACATATCCATCTTTATATATTTAAATTGCATTTAAATATATAAATTTTCCTATTCCGTTTAATTCTAAAATTAAACATATATATATTAAAAAAAAAAGAGAAGAACAGAAATACGGATTTACGTGAAAATCCTAGATCAGGAAGAAAAACCACGATAGGAGAATTTTTATTCTTTTAATTTTCTGATACACAGTACTCAACACAGGACAGGTATAAATAACCAAATAGAGAGAAACCCTAGACAGTAGACACTGAATAAAAGACTAAAATGCCCTTAGGGCTAAAAGACCATTTCAACACTCCCCCTCAAGTTGGGGCATAAATATCCATGAGACCCAACTTACTAATACAAGTGTCAAACATCTGTCTAGGTAAACCCTTAGTCAGAACATCCGCAATCTGTTGACTGGATGGAACATATGGAACACAAATACTATCAATGTCAAGTTTCTCTTTGATAAAATGTCGGTCAATCTCAACATGTTTGGTTTTGTCATGCTGAACAGGATTATTAGCAATATTGATAGCAGCCTTATTGTCACAGTAGAGTCTCATTGGGTCATGACTCTCTTGATGAAGATCTACTAATACCTTTTTCAACCAAATTTCCTCACAGATACCCAAGCTCATAGCTCTGTATTCAACTTCGGCACTACTTCTAGCCACGACACCATGTTTCTTACTCCTCCATATAACAAGATTTCCCCATACGAAGGTACAATACCCCGAGGTTGACTTCCTGTCAGTAGCGGAACCGGCCCAGTCTGAGTCAGTGTAGGCTTCGATGCATCTTCTATCATTTTTCCTGAATATCAAGCCCTTCCCAGGTGTTAACTTTAGATATCTCAGAATCCGGGTAACAGCTTCCATATGTCTCTCACACAGGGCTTGCATAAACTTGCTTACCAAACTCACAGAATATGAAATATCAGGTCTGGTGTGTAAGAGATATATCAGCTTCCCTACAAGACGTTGATATCTCTCCTTGTTCACTGGTACGTCATCTACTGAGTTGACCAGATTATTGTTGACCTCAACTAGAGTATCTGCAGGTTTACACCCAGTCGTCCCAGTCTCTTGTAGAAGATCTAACGTATATTTTCTCTGAGACACTGAGATCCCTACCTTTGATCATGCTAACTCCATGCCTAGGAAGTACCTCAAGGAACCAAGATCTTTAATTTCAAACTCCTCTGCCATTTTCTGTTTCAGCTTGTCAATTTCTACAAAATCATTCCCTAACAGAATAATATCGTCAACATATACGATTAACACTGCTACTTTCCTTGATGTTGATTTCTTAGTGAACAAGGTGTGATCAGAGTGACCTTGAAATAACTCTAGGTTTTGACAAAGGTAGTGAACCGATCGAACCAGGCTCTAGGGGACTGTTTCAGACCATACAGCGACTTCTTTAGCTTGCACACCTGACTCCCAAACTGCGCTTCAAACCCTGGAGGAGGGGTCATATAAACATCTTCTTCCAACTCACCATTTAGAAACGCATTTTTTACATCCAACTGATATAGAGGCCAGTCTAGGTTCACAGCAATAGAGAGAAGAACCCGAATAGTGTTGAGTTTTGCGACTGGCGAGAAAGTTTCTAAGTAGTCCACCCCATATGTTTGAGTGAACCCTTTCGCGACTAATCTGGCCTTATATCTGTAGAGAATCCCATCAGATTTGTACTTGACTGTGAACACCCACTTGCACCTGATGGTTTTGTGACCTTTAGGAAGAACAACTAGATCCCATGTTTTGTTGGTCTTGAGAGCCCGCATTTTTTCCAAGACTGCAGTTCGCCATTCAAGAATTTACAGTGCCTTGTACACATTTCCTGGAATAATCACAGTGTCCAGACTAGTGGTGAAGGCCGTGAATCTTATTGACAAGCTACTGTAAGATAAGAAGATTTTCATAGAGTACTTGGTGCAGGACCTTGTTCCCTTTCGCAGGGAAATTGGTAAGTCAAGTGTGGCATCAATTTTACTGGTCTTGTTACCTTTTTCCTCTATATTCATCTGCTGCACATTTTCAGTCTCCTGAACATCATCAGGGGGAAATTCATTACTCTCATCCTCCCTAATTTTGTCAAGAGTCGTTGCATCGTCAGTATTCACTGCATTACTTTCAACAGAGTTATTATTATCAAGAATATGGTTACCTTGAGTGGCTCTGGTTCTGACTCTTGAACACTTTCCGGTGGAGCAGCAGGGGGAACTATTTCCTTTCGTAGATTCTTCCGATAGCAAGTTACCCAAGGAACTTGTTTTGTAGGAAGGATAGGATTGTCAGAAATAGGAGGGCAAGGATTAGTGTCAGGAATTGGTTCAAGAAACAAGTCTACAGGAATGGAATAAGTGGATGACGTGTTAGTCTCTTCACTCGATGTCTCCCCCTGAAGAGGACTAACAGGAAAGAAAGGTTTATCTTCTTCAAAGGTAGCATCCATGGTGGTAAAGTACTTTCGAGAAGATGGTTGATAACATTTGTAGCCCCGTTGATGGAGCGAATACCCAACAAAGACATATTTTTGAGCCCTAGGAGTGAATTTACTGTGGGAACCATAATTATGAACAAACACAGTACACCTAAACACCCGAAGAGGAACATCTGGGAAAAGTCGGGTAGAAAAGAATGATTCTTTGAACTGGGCTAAGGGAGTCTGGAACTTAAGAACTCGAGAAGGCATTCGATTAATGAGATGAGCTACAGTGAGTACAACATCGCCCCATAGGTACGAGGGTATGGATGCAGGAATCATAAGTGCCCGAGTAACCTCAATAAGATGCAGTTTTTCCATTCGACCACCCCATTTTGTTGTGGGGTATAGGCACAGGAGTTCTGGTGGATGATACCTTTAGAATTTAAAAACTCACGGAGGGACTGATTAACGAACTCACGACCATTGTCACTCCGAAGGATAACAATTTTGGTATTAAACTGGGTTTCGACCGTGGTGTAGAATTGCTGAAAGACTGTAGTCACTTTAGACTTATCTGTAAGAAGGTACACCCATGTAAGATGAGTGTGGTCATCTATGAAGGTGACAAACCACCGCTTACCCGATACGGTTGTGATATTAGATAGGCCCCACACATCACTATGTATCAGGTGGAAAGGTTGGGAAAGTTTTTAACATATCATTCGCAGACCGTCACTTGCCGTTCGGTGGGCAACCATGTAACTCCTAGCATTGATCTTTGGTGTGCCACGCTTTCTTACAGTGCTCACAAATTAGTGGGGATTTTCCATTCTATTTTTCGCTCTCTGGTCCCGAAGACTTGGCTCCAAACGCAGCAGAATCTAAATGGTTGTTGCTAGTGCCATTCATTGCCCTGGTTCTGTCCTCTTCTAACCTGAGCTCTGAACAGACTTCCATTAGAGATGGTATTAGTCTCTGTCCCAAAATCCGACTTCGAACACCATCAAATTTAAGGTTTAAGCCATCCAAAAAATCATACACCCAATCTGCCTCCTCAATCTTTGAGTACTGAACTCTGTCAATAGGACAATTCCACACAACTTCACGGCACAAGTCCATTTCTTGCCACAACAGGGACAATTTATTGAAATAAGACGTTATGTCAAGGGTCCCTTGTTTGCACTCATAAACATGTTTCCTCAAGGTATAAAGACGTGAGGCATTTTGCCTCTATAAATAGAGCTTCTAGACAACTTTCCAAATATCCCGAGTGGAGGCTTAGTACAAAAGATGCTTCCCGATTTGAGGTTCCATGCTGTTTATCAGAATTGAGCGAAGAAGAGAGTCCTCTCCTTTCCATATATGTTCCTGGGGGTCACCGGGGTTTGGTTTTTATATTTCTCCTGTTAGATATCCAAACTTGTGACTTCCCTCAAGGACTATTCTTACGGATTGAGACCAGGAAAAGTAATTCTCACCAGTAAGCTTCTCACCAATAGACATCCCTGCAGAATTTCCCATAGAACTAAACATAATATTTGCTACAGGTAATTTAGAGTAAGCATTTATCGATGTTTCTGAGCATAAAGAGAAGACTAAATATGGATGAAAACCAGTTGTAGGATTTTTCGTGGATCTAAGGGCCAATATTTGTTGTTGTAAGTCTCCCAACTGCTGTTCAAAACCAACGGTTTCGCCAGAATTTGCCATAGGTTGGTTTTGCTCATAGATCCCTGGATAGATAGCTTCATTTTAGCTCGAGAAGGACCAAACGACGAGATGGGAACCGGCTGACTATACTGGCTCGGCTGGACTGGACCTGGTTTGGTTGAACTAGGTTTGGTTGAACTGATTGGTTCGGCTGGACCGACTGGACCGACTGGGAAGACTGGGTCATCCACAATTGGTCTGGAATGTATGCTAGGGCCGGTGGTTAACCTGAAAACAGAGGCTGCAAATCGGCTGAAGAACACCAGTTACGTCTGGTACTGTCGGGCTATGCAAAACCTCCCCAAGCTGGTGATTTCCTTGCATCGGTGGGTTCTGAGGCAAAAAATGGCGGAAATCAAATGGGTCGCGATCGATCGAAGCTTGTTGCTGATCTGTAGGTCTGGTCAAAGCTGTACTGACGGGATCTGTTGGTCTGTGCGTCATGGATGGGCTCGTGTCTGGTTTCCGACCAAGTCTGGGAGCTCCGGTGGTCGGATCTGCAAAGAAAGGCCACTGGGTACAGATTTGAGGATCGGGTTGGGTCTGGCTGGAGGCTGAATCAGACATGGAAAAGCGGCGTGAAAATAATCCTCTACGGCTTCTCTTATGGCTGCAACAACTTCAGCATTCATGGATCCCTTCGTTCCAGTGGAGGTTTCTGTTGGAGTCTGGTGTTTGTTCTCGTCGGCCAGGGCTTCGTCGCCATGCTCTGATACCATATTGAAAAAAACAAAAAGAGAAGAACAAAAATACGAATTTACGTAGAAACCCTATAACAGAGAGAAAAACCACGATAGGAGAATTTTTATTTTTTTAATTTTCTGATATACAGTACTCAACACAGGACAAGTCTAAATAACCAAACAAAGAGAAACCCTAAACAGTAGACACTGAGTAAAAGACTAAAATGCCCTTAGGGCTAAAACACAATTTCAACAATAAATTATATCTCATATAATTACTAATTCCCTTAATTCTAATTTGAACGATTCAAATTAACTTATCATGTTATTCTAGAGCTAGTCTGTTATAAGCTAGTAGGGGGACCTCGCAGACCTATAGATCATGGGCTCCAACGATCCGAGATTAATTGGCTAAACTCATTAGACCAAATTAATCCACATTCATTAACTAATAGGTCACTTCACTAAAGCCCATAGTTGCACTTTCCTCACTGTAAATATATTATGTCCACATGATTTAACCATAATTAGCAAGTCGATCCTTCACAGATTGTTCGTAATAACGACTGGGTCAAATATTTGTTTTACCCCCGAGATTACGTTTTATTCCTCAAGTCCCTACTAATCCTCTAATGAACAATTGGTTTGTGATCCAATCACTAAACTGAACTCTCTTAGTCCAGTGAGAGGGTGGGGTATCTTGTTCAAGACCTCGATTCAATACTTGAGAGAACAACCTTTCTCTTATCCCTAAATCTGGTAGGCGTGAATTCCGTCTTGCATCCTATGTCCCCAGCTATATATCCAGTCTTACCCCTGAAATAAGAGTCTTATTGAGCCGGCGTTGATGAGCCAACCCTCAACTATACAAATCTAAGAGCAATCCCGAATAAATAGAAGTTCATAGTTAACTCAGGATTAAGATCGAGTTACCTAGGTCATCTAGGTGAAATAGTCAGTTTTAAACAGTAAACAACGTTATAAAGTAAGAGTGGCTTATTTCTTGGTCCTGATCTTATGACTCATTGCATAGGACACCCCAACTTCTCAAGTCATAACATGTACAAATTAAGATCACATCGTATGTAGCACTTTAAAACTCTTTGTAACAACTACAGAGTAGGCCGCATCCAATGGTGTTACCAGAATAAGGTACCCAACGTTATTCATGTACCATAGATCATTTTGACTATTTACTCGAACCCGATCCACTCTTATATCTCCATATAAAGTTTGAGTACTCATACAATAGTCATGGGTCTTAGTTTATTGGATTTAGACTTTCGTACAATTTATGAAATCAATAGCAAGTATATTGATTATAGAAAATGTTTATTATTTTAAAAACTGCAAGTTTTTAGGACATAAAACCCAACAATCACCACCGTAATGCTCTCATAACCATTATATTTGAGCAGTGCTATGATAAAATCCATGGTAACACTATCCCAAGGCTCTTTGGCAATGGGTATTGGTTCCAATAATCCTTTAGAGTGATATTGCTCTATCTTATCTTGATGGCATACCAGGCAAGTCTTCACATAGGTTTCAACATCATCTTGTATTCGGGGCCAATAGTATTTGTCTTGTACAAGAGCAAAAGTATGATTCATACCTGGGTGACCTGCCCAAAGAGAATCGCGACATTCCTTCAGAATCTTTTTTCGTACGTTCCCCCATCTTGGTACCAAGATTCAATTGCCAAGAGTGAGAAGAATGTCATCTTATTCCCAAAACTTTCAAGTCTTCCCTTCTTTGGCTAGTTTTAGTAGGCTTCCAACCATGGCATCTCGATCCATCCTTTCCTTGATTTTTTCGAAAAAGTTGTTTGCATGCATATTGGTAAGAGGAGAAAGTTCAGCCTTATGGCTGAGTGCATTAGCTACTACATTGGTCCGTCCAGGTTTATAATCAAACTCTACCAAGAAATCTTGCCATCAAGCCTATTTCGGTGTCAATTTCTTTTGGGTCTAGAAATAGCTTGTGGCAACATTATTGGTCAACATCATGAACAAATTCCCAAATAGATAGTGTCTTCAATTTCGCAAGTAATGTATGATAGCTATCATTTCCTTCTCTTGGACAGTATAGCACCGCGCTGTCTTATTTAGCTTGCGACTTTCATAAGCAACAGGGTGCCCTTCTTACATTAATACCCCACTAATGGCATATTCAGAAGCATCATTATGTACCTCAAATTTGCATAGTCAGACAGCACCATGACTGGCTCACGAGAGACAAATTCCTTGAGTTCTTCAAAGGCCTATAGGCACTCCTTCGACCAAACCCATAGCTGATTCTTTTTTAGCAAGTCAGCAAGGGGAGCAACAATGGTTGAATATCCCTTGATGAACCGTCTATAGTAATTCATGAAGCCTAAGAAGGAATGTAGCTTAGGAATCTTAGAAGAAGGTTTCCACTCTAGTATGGCACGTAACTTAGTTGTGTCCATCATTAGCTTCCCATCTTTTATCCAATGTCTAAGAAATTCCACCTCTGGCTAAGCAAATGAACATTTTTCCCTTTTGATGTATAGCTTGTTGTTGCAGAGTACTTGGAAGACCTGTTTCAAGTGTTGTACATGTTCTTTAAGGGTCTGACTGTACACCACAATGTCATCCAAATAAACCATCACGAACCGATCAAGGAATGGGTGAAGCAACTTGTTCATAAGCATGCAGAAAGCGGTTGGGGCATTGGTTAGACCAAACGGCATGAGCACCATATCGTGTCACACACATGTCTTGGGTTCATCTTCTGCTTTGATACTCACCTGGTAATACCCTGACCGTGGGTCTATCTTGCTGAAGTACCAAGCTCTGCCAATCTGATAAAATAGATCTGCTATCGAGGGAATTGGGATTTATTCTTGACATTGGTCTTGTTGAGTGCCCTATAATCGATACATAGTCTCAAGGAACCATTTGTCTTCTTCTGAAGAGCACTGAGCACAATAGGGAGCTTTTGAGGGTTGAATATAGCCTGCTTCAAGTAAATCTTTCAACTGTTTCTTCAACTCCACAAGCTCTAGTAGGGCTATGCGATTAAAGGTCATGGCTGGAGGCCTGACACTTGGCTCCAGCTCTATCTCGTGGTCTACCTCATGCCGCGGAGGTAGCTTCTTGGGCAACTCGATGGGCATTACATCCTTGTACTCATCAAGGACTTCTGGTATGGAAACTGGCACAGGTGGTTGGCTTGAACTTTCTTCTTCCTCGTCTCGAAGGTCCCTTTCTGAGGCTATCATGTAGTTTTGACTCTTCGTGATCCCTCTTTTAAATTGCACGGCAAAGATCATATTGGTGGATCTCTCCTTACTCCTCAGGAGAACCACTCAAAGTTTATGCACATCTAATATCACTAAGGACTTCAAGAAAGGAATAGGAAAGGCCAAGGCATTATGGAAGAATGTTAGACCAATGACTACTTTAAAGTCTTCCATAGGCACAACAGTAAAGTATAGCACATCTTTCCAGTCTCCGAGCGTGATTGTGACATTCTTGGTTGTGCCCCTTATAGGTTTGGCTCCCGAGTTGACAGCTTTGATGGTGCCATGTTCTTTTGTGAGGCTCAAGCCAAATATCTTGGCTTTCTATTCATCCATGGAATTATGTGTGGCACTAGTATCGAGCATGATCGACACAAACTTCCCATTTAATGTGGCATCGACGTAGAGGAGGCCACTCTCTTTATCCTCCTCTGGGGATAGACTCTTTGTAAGAGCTCCATGTTGTAATTGTTGGGAATGTCCTAGAACTCGAGTTCGTGTTAAACATTATATTTTATCAATAACAATGACTTGTTGATTTTGCATCTTATTATGAAAATCCAATGGTTATAATCTGAATGTTGTAACTTTATGTAGTGACATAAACAGGATCAAGTTGACAGTATATAGCCTAAATGGTCTAATAAGTATATGGGTGAAATTGGGTATCTCATCCTGGTAACACTATTGGATGCGACCCACTCTGTAGTTGTTACAAGAAGTTGTAAGGTGCTACAAACGATGTGATCCACAAATCATTCATGTTGAGACATGAGAGTGGGGGCATCCTATACAATGAGTTTGCATATAGACTGGACCACAAAATAGTCACTTTTATTTATAACGACTGTTTACTGTTAAAATTGACTATTTCATTTATTATATAACCTATCTTAATCCTGAGCTAGCTATGAACTCCTATTTGTTCGGGATTATCCTTTGATCTGCAAACGGTGAGAGTAGTCCAATAACACTACTCAATAAGCTTATCATTTTGGGGATAAGACCGGATGAATAGCTAGGGATATAGCCTTGCAAGATAGAATTCACTCCTACCCTATTTAGGGTTAGCAGATAGGTTGTTCTCTTAAGTACTGACTCCAGGTCTTGAACAAAGGGCATCTGCCTTCTCATGATAGAGAAAGGATTTGATGTATAGAGATTATGAATCAAAATTGTTCATTAGAGGATCAGTAGGAACTTATGAAACAAGATGTAGTCAGGGGTAAAACGGTATTTGACCTAGCTGTGATCACAACCTGTGAAGGATCGACTTACTGATTATGGTTATTAAGTGGACATAATATATCTACAGTGAGGGGAATTCAACTATGGGCTATAGTGAAGTGTCCCATTAGTTAACGAATGGGGGTTAGATCGGACTAATGAGTTTAGTCGATTAATTCCGAATCGTTGGAGCTCATGATCAGTAGGTTCATGAGGTCCCCTACTAGCTCATAAATGGATAAGCTTTAGGGTAGCATGAGAAATTAATTTGAAACGTTCAAATTAAACGAAACAAGAAAATATATATTTAAATATGATTTAAATATATGAAGATGATTATTATGCAAAAATTAATTTAATATTTGATATTAAATTAATTAATATTTTAAATTAATTTAAGAAAGTCATTTTTGAATTAAAATGATTTTAAATCATTTTATGTTTTAAAAAGAAAAAATGGAAAATCGTTTTGCATGGTTGTACAAAATGGGGATTCAATTTTCTCCGTTACCTTCACCTTCATGCTCACACAAAGGCCATTATCCTCTCTACTTTGATACTTCAAGCATGAGCTGCAAGCCATGCACTCCATCTCTTTGCATGTTCATCTATTATATATAAAGAAGATTAGAGTCGTTGGAGGGAGGTGAATGCAGAATTTTGAGAGAAAATTTTATGTGAAGAAGAAACTGTTCTTCAATCGGCTGTTGTGAGCTCTTCTTGCTTCTTCACATCTTCAAGCTGTTCTTGAGTCCCATAACTCTGCCTAAAGCTCCAAGAGCATAGTAGGAAAGGCTTTGAGGTGGTTTGCGGTGATATCAAGTGAAGACAGCAGCTGTACAAACTTTTTCTTGGATAGTTCATCTAAGGTACGTTCTGAAAACCCATTTTTTATAAGAACATGCTTTAGTTTTTGCCCAAATTAGTGAATTAGAATGCTTACGGTGTAGAATTATATCAATAGCAGCGAAAGCACAAGGATCATCTAAGCATTCAAATTCATTAATTTTGGCAAAAAAATAAAGCATGCTTTTGCAGAAAAAATGAGTTTCAAGACATACCTCTTGTAGAACTTCTTCAAAGCTCCTTCACCAGGTGCTATCTTCTCCAAATCTTATTGTAGATCACCTCAATATCTTCCTCACTATTATCTTGGTGCTCTAGATTGAGTTGTGGGACTCAAAACAAGCATGAATCTGGTAGAAGGAGAATTGCTCACTGCAGCAACCTTGTTAAAGAACCTTTCTTCAAACCGAATTTTCTCTAAAATTCTCTATGGATTGCATCCCCGATTTTCACTTCAATATCTTCATTATATTGCATATCAACATGTAAAGAGAAGAGTTGTATGAGTTGCAGCTCATGCTTGGAGAAGACAAGGCCAAGACATTGCTTCATGTGTGAGCTACTTAGGTGATGGATAATGGAAAAATCATTTTTTCCATTTTGTGTGTTTTGTTTTCCAATTTTCCAATTTTATCTAAAAATCAAAAAATTGATTTTATTAAATGTATTTTGATTTTAAAATGAAAAAATTAATTAATTTCAAAAATTAATTATAAAATAAAACTTAATTTAATTTGATATCAAATATTAAATTAATTTTAACACATAACCATCTTTATATATTTAAATCATATTTAAATATATAAATTCTCCTATTATGTTTAATTCTAAAATTAAACATATAATTATATCTCATATAATTACTAATTCCCTCAATTCTAATTTGAACGTTTCAAATTAACTTATCAAGCTATTCTAGAGCTAGTCCGTTACGAGCTAGTAGGGGGACCTCGCGGACCTACAAATCATTGGCTCCAACGATCCGAGATTAGTTGGCTAAACTCATTAGATCAAATTAATCTCCATTCGTTAACTAATGGGTCACTCCACTAAAGCCCATAGTTGCACTCCCCTCATTGTAGATATATTATGTCCACATGATTTAACCATAATCGGCAAGTTGACTCTTCACAAGTTGTTTGTAATAACGGCTGGGTCAAATATTAGTTTTACTGTCATACCCTGCCCCAGACCACCCTCTTAGCCTAGAGACTGTCTCTTATACACATCTAGATGTGTATAAGAGACAGCCCTAAATCCCCAACCTACCAAACCAAACTCTCTCAGCCCAATGAGAGGGTGGGGCCCCTGGTTCAAGACCTGGATTCAGTACTTGAGAGAACAACCTTTCTCCTATCCCTAAATCGAGTAGGCATGAACTCCATCTTGCACCCTATGTCCCCAGCTATCTATCCGGTCTTACCCCTGAAATGGTTGTCTTATTGAGTCGGTGCTGTTGAGCCAACCCTCAACTGTGTAAATTTAAGGGCAATCCTGAATAAACAGGAGTTCATAGTTAGCTCAGGATTAAGATCGAGTTACCTAGGTCATGTAGGAGAAATAGTTAGTCTTAAACAGTAAACAACGTTATAAACTAAGAGTGACTTATTTTTTGGTCCTGATCTTATGCAAACTCATTACAGAGGACGCCCCCACTCCTCATGTTATAACATGTACAAATTAGGATCACATCTTATGTAGCACTTTACAACTCTTTGTAACAACTACAGAGTAGGCCGCATCCAATGGTGTTACTAGAATAAGGTACCCAACCTCATTCATGTACCATAGATCATTTTGACTATTTACTCAAACCCGATCCACTCTTATGTCTCCACATAAAGTTCAAGTACTTATACAATAATCATGGGTCTTAGTTTATTGGATTTAGACTTTCATATAATTTATGAGATCAATAACAAGTTTATTAATTATAGAAAATGTTTATCATTTTACAAACTGCGAGTGTTTAGGACATAAAACCCAACATATGGATCCTTGATACTTCCGCTGCATGTTATTTAACTCTTTCAATTGGTATCAGAGCATCTTTTAAGCTTTCAATTTGGTCTAATTTTGGCAAGGTGGGTGTTTTTTCATGAGATATATGAAACTGATGCACTGCTATGGTTTTCTGAGTTTTGGCATCTTAATTCTCTTTAATTTCTCAATTAAATTTTTATTTGGCTCTTGTTTGATGAGCATTTATGTGTTAGCAAGAGTCTGTAATTTATTTAGAGTCATTAGAATTGAAATTAAAATGTAATTGAAGAAACAAGTGAAGGAGGTCGAGCTGCTGTTCCAGATTTTTCAGCTTCTACTTCAATTTGTTGTTGAGGTCCAGTTGCTAAACGATCGTTTAGCTCCAAACATTACACGATGAGAGGAAAAGCTAGACGATCGTTTAGTAATATGCGCTGGTCGTTGTGATGTTGAACGCTAATTGATCGTATACCTACGGGAGCTAAGTGATGCGTTCATTTGCTATACACGATAGCATTACGCAATCATTTAGTTTAGAAGTAGGAAATGGACGATACGTTGATTTTGCTAAACGATGGCGCTATACGATCGTTTAGCAATGACGCGCGTTAAACAATGCGATAAAGTGCTACGCGATAGCACTGAGCGATCGTTTGGTCTCAGAGCTAAGCGATCGTGTAGATAAATGCTACGTGACACAATGATGTTCTATACGATGGAGCTATGCGATCGTTTAGCTGCGATGGATACTAAACAATGACTTGAATGTGCTGGGTGATAGTGTTATGCAATCGCTTAGTACTATGGAGCTAAGCGATTGTACTGTGATGAAACTCAGCGATCGTCTAGTCCTATGCGATAGAGCTAAACGATCGTTCAGCTTTCAGCAAACACTATGCGATCGTGTACTTCCTCTCAACCCAAGGTGAAGACACTAGACGATTACCTCTAGGCATTACACAATCGGCCTTAGCAGCATATTGAGGTTGGACCGAGGGCAACCAGTTCGATCGGTTTACTCAAGGTTCATTTTGATTCAACCTCAAATGGTTTTGGTTGGTTCAGTTCAGGCTTTGTTGGTCCGATTCAGACACGTCTAGCCCGATTCAAGTTGTTTTGGGTTCAATTTGGAGCGGTTTGAATGGTTCAAAGACGATTATGAAGCTGTTCGTAATAGTTAGCTATCTGTTTGTTTGTTTATGCCAAAACGAAAGCCATAACAGTTAGTATTTAATTTTTTATGCATGAGATGTATGTGATAATTAAATAAATTCATGTATACGCATACAATATGCCATGTAGATTTAAAACTCCGCCATAAGAAGCATGTTACATACATTGACAGTATGTTATAATTGTTATAATATATAGTATGCATGTTAGGGTTTGTTTAATATAATAGTTATATTAGATACCTTTGTTGAATGTTGTGGATGTTAAGCATGTCTAAATTTTGTAAGTTGTTATAAAATTGGTTAGACGTTTAAAATCCATAACAAAAAACAGTTGCATGCTCACTTAGGTTAACAACGAATTTTAAATGTTAAAATAGATTGTTGCCTTATAAAATACGGTTACAAACTCATATCGGCTCATAAACCTACTTAAGGTTGGGGGTACTTAAGTTGACGATTTATGAAACACCTCCTACCTGGGGATTATGACCGAACTATTGAGAGTTGTTAACTAATTTTATAAGCTTGCGTGAGCGATGTGAGGTAATAAAATGGTTTATCACCTAGACATTGTAGGTTAAATCCAATTATAAGAGTTATAGTTAGATAAACTACTTAGACATAGGTTGTATGAAATTAGACATCATGCTTAAGTAAACTACCCAAACATTTAGAACACTTCAGTGGGAGATTAACAATATATTTTATGTATAGTTGTTAGCTCTCACGTCCCAAGAGTTAACACCGTGAGATCATGCTTAGCTTCTTGTCGATTTTACCTCGATTGCTCCATACGGAAAGTGTTTTCATGGGTCAATAACAAGGTGAATGAGGGAAGTGGTTCATAGTAAGTGGGTGAAGGGAATATGTCAACATTGTCCTACGGTCTCCTCCATTAGTTTGAACCGTGAGATTCCTATGTTGCATTTGCTGTCATTTTTATGCGACACTAGCTAGTCGTTAACCGCGGCAATCCCTACGGAGGTTGTAACATAGGATTCGGAACAACCCAGGCTTCAATAAAATGAATAGGGTCTTATAGTTTCGTCTTGGATATTGTCTTCTCTCTCGAAGGCATATTAATATCGTCCTATAAGATTTGAAAATGGTGGGTCACACTTACAAGAATTACTAAGTGTTAGTAAAGATATTGACCAAAAACGATAACCAAAAGAACTATTGGGATATGAGTTATCCTAGATAATAGTATTTGGTCAAGAACTGTCTTGCTTCTGTGAAGGAATTCTTGATTACCCCACGGTAGCACTTGTTCTAAATCACTTAAGTATCGTTGCAAATAAATAAAGATTTATTGGGTACTTTATTAATTTTGCTAAAATGAATTTAGATACATATTTAATAGAACTTGTTTACAATGTTTTAGCAATGTCAAACTCGATTATACAACTGCTTGCTTCTGAAAAATTTAACAGAGAGGGTTACTCAAATTGGAAATCAAATATTAATACAATATTAGCGTCCTCCAGTTCCCAGTTCAACGGCAACCCGAAATGTTCGAGATTTTTATGATAGGTGGGTAAGGGCGAACGAAAAAGGCCGGGTCTATATCTTGACGAGTATATCTGATGTACTCAACAAGAAATATGAGGTCATGCCCATAGCTCGGGAGATCATAGCATCATTACAGGAGATGTTCGAGCAACCGTCATCGTCTGTTAGATATGAAGACATCAAATATGTGTATATGACACGTATGAAGGATGGGACCAACGTAAGAGAATACGTTCTCGATATGATGGTCCATTTTAACATCGCGGAAGCTTACGGGGCTATGATAGATGAAACAAGTCAAGTGAGCATGATACTGAAATCTCTTCCTGAGAACTATATGTCATTCATGACAAATCATGAAAAAAAACACTTATAACTTAACGACGTTGTTGAATGAATTACAAACATATCAATCGATGATGAAACTCAAGGAAAAAGAAATAAATGTTATTTCTAAACCGAAAAAGTTTTACAAAGGGTCTACGTCTGGTACAAAACCCGTTGATGATAAGAAAGCTGGTCCTACTTCATCTTCTAAAGATAAAATCGTACAGATGAAAAAGAAAGGAAAAGGGAAAAATAAAATCGTTGCAAAGAAAAACAAAAAAAAAACTCCCAAGGGAAAATGTTCCATTGTGGAGAGGTTGGGCATTGAAACCGTAATTGCCCAAAATTCTGGCTGAAAAGAAAGCAGAAAAGAATAAACAAGGTAAATATGACTTACTAGCTATTGAAACATGTATAGTGGAAAATTCTCACCTTACCTGGATATTAGATTTAGGTGTTGCTAATCATGTTTGTACTTTTCTACAGGAAACTAGTTCTTGGAGAAGACTTTCTGAATATGAGATGACTTTCAAGGTGGGCACAGGTGAAGTCATTTTAGCTGAAGCAATGGGAGATATGAAGTTTTTTTTTGGATATTCTTTTATCTTACTCAAGAATGTGTTCTTTGTACCTAAGATGAAAAGAAATCTGATCTCCATTTCTTGTCTTTTAGAGAATATACATAGTGTATCTTTTGAATATAATGAAGTGTTTGTTTATTCAAGAGGTGTTCATATTTGTTCTGCTAGACTAGCAAATAACTTATACATATTACAACAAACGGAAGTAAAAGCTATGTTAAATGTAGAGATGTTTAAAACCGCTGAAACTCATAATAAAAAGCGAGAAATTTCTCCTAACGCCTATCTTTGGCACCTCAGGCTTGGTAACATTAATCTCAACATGATCGAGAGATTAGTAAAAAAGGTCATCTAAATAAGTTAGAAGACAGCTCCCTACCTTCATGTGAATCTTGTCTTGAGGGAAAAATGACGAAAAAAATCTTTTTCTGACAAAGGTCTTCGTGCCAAAGAACCTCTTGAACTTATACATTCAAACCTTTGTGGTCCGATGAATGTTAAAGCTCGAGGAGGATATCAGTACTTTGTCAGTTTTATTAACGATTACTCTCGATATGGCTATATTTACTTAATCAGTCACAATTCTGAAACTCTTGAAAAGTTCAAAGAATTTAAGGTTGAGACTGAAAATCAATTAAGTAAAAGAATGAAAACACTTCGATCTGATCGAGGTAGTGAGTATATGGATTTACAATTCCAGAACTATCTAGTAGATCATGGAATTCAATCCTAACTCACAGCACCTGGAACACCACAACAAAACGGTGTTGCAAAAAGGAGAAATCAAACCTTGTTAGACATGGTTCGGTCTATGATGAGTTAGGCTCAATTACCTCAATCCTTTTGGGGATATGCAGTACAGACTGCAGTTTATATTCTGAACGTTGTTCCATCCAAAAGTGTTTCAGAAACACCATATCAATTATGGAAATGACGTAAAGCAAGTTTACGTCATTTCTGCATCTAGGGTTGTCCAGCACACATGTTGGTACAAAATCCTAAAAAATTGGAAACACGTTCGAAATTATACCTATTTGTAGGATATCCCATGGAAACAAAAGGAGGATACTTTTATGATCCCCAAGAAGATAAAGTGTTTGTATCGAAAAATGCAACTTTCTTGGAAGAGGATCATATTAAAAATCATCTACCTCGTAGTAAACTAATATTGCAAGAACTGTCTAAAGATACTACAGAAAAATCAACAAGAGTTGTTGATCAAGCTGGTCCATCAACAACGGTTGTTATCCCGTCACGTCCATCCCAAGAGTTGGGAATGCCTCGTCGTAGTGGGAGGGTTATTCAACAACTTGAACACTACATGGGTTTAACAGAAACTCAAAACATCATGCAAGATGATGGTTAGAGGATCTATTAACCTTTAAGAAGGCAATGGAAGATGTTGACAAGGAACAATGGATAAAAGTCATGGACGATGAAATGGAGTCTATATACTTCAACTCAATCTGGGAACTTATAGATCAACCACAAGGTGTTAAACCTATAGGTTGTAAGTGGATCTACAAGAGAAAACGAGACCAAACTGGTAAGGTATAGACCTATAAAGCTAAGCTCTGGCAAAAGGTTTTACCTAAAGAGAAAGAGTTGATTATGAAGAAACTTTTTCTCCTGTTGCCATGATTAAATCAATAAGAATACTTCTTGCCATTTTCATATATTATGACTATGAAATATGGCAAATGGATGTCAAGACAGCTTTTCTGAACAGCTATCTTGATGAGAGTATTTTTATGTCTCAACCAGGGGGGTTCGTCGAAAGAGGACAGGAACAGAAAGTCTGTAAGCTTAATCGATTCATTTATGGATTGAAACAAGTGTCCAAATCCTAGAATATAAGATTTGACACTATGATCAAATCTTATGGCTTTGAACAGAACGTTGACGAACCTTGTGTATAAAGAAGATAGTCAACAAAATTGTAGCATTCTTAGTTCTATACATTGATGATATCTTGCTCATTGGGAATGAGACATGTTTTCTTGCTGACGTAAAGAGATAGTTAGCATCACAGTTTCAAATGAAAGATTTGGGTGATGCTCAATATGTTTTAGGAATACAGATCTTTTGAGACTGAAAGAATAGAACATTAGCACTGTCTCAGGCATCTTATATTGATAAGATGTTATCAAGGTATAATATGCAAAATTCCAAGAAAGGTTTATTACCTTTCAGGCATGGAATTCATTTGTCGAAGGAACAATGTCCTAAGACACCTCAAGAGGTTGAGGAGATGAACGAATTCCATATGCTTCTACAGTTAGAAGTTTGATATACGCTATGTTGTGTACACGTCCCGACATATGTTTTTCTATTGGAATCGTCAGCAGGTTCCAATCTAATCCTGGACATAGTCATTGGACCACTGTAAAAAATATCCTCAAGTATCTTAGGAGAACAAGGGACTATATGCTTGTGTATGGACCTAAGGATTTGATCCTTACGGGATACACTGATTCTAATTTTTAGACAGGTGTAGATTCCAGAAAATCTACTTTAGGATCAATTTTCACTCTTAAAAGAGGAGCTATAGTTTGAAGAAGCATCAAGCAAAGTTGTATCACTGACTCCACCATGGAAGCAGAATACGTGGCTGCATGCGAAACTGCTAAGGAAGCAGTATGGCTACGCAAATTCTTAGTTGATTTGGAAGTCGTTCCAAATATGCACCTGCCTATCACACACACTATATTGTGACAATAGTGGTGCAATTGCTAACTCAAAGGAACCCAAAAGTCACAAGCATAGAAAACACATTGAACGAAAGTACCATCTCATCTGGGAGATCATATACAGAGGAGATGTGCTCGTCACAAAGATAGCCTCTGAAGACAACCTTGCTGATCCATTCACCAAGGCCCTCTCGGCTAAAGTTTTCGAGGGCCACCAAGTTGGACTAGAACTCCAAGTAGTGTAATCTAGGGCAAGTGAGAGAATGTCTATGGTATTGTAGATGCCCTAGTTTATTGTATTTTTTCCATTATGTATCTCAACATTATATATTTGTTCTCACTGGAGTTTTAGTCCAAGTGTAATGACCCCATCATGGCCTCTTTTACTTATTCATTTGCCTCATTGAGCTTGGCTACAAGGGCATTCATAACTTTTCAGTTTGTACATTCTCTTGTACAATGAGGTTCATCACATATGAAGCATGGCTTAAGAGGTTTAAAGGACTGACCTTTTTTGTGGGGCTTCTATGATTGCCATGTAAGGCCTTTGAGTTACCTCCATCCTTCTTATGATGATCCTTTCTTTGATAGGACTTGTCTCCCCCACTTTTGCTTGGACCAAGCTTATTCCTCTTGTTCTGGGAGGAGTAATCAACGAGCGTCTCAACAACAGCAATAGCATTGTCGAGTGTCTGGACATCTCTCCTATCCAACTCTACCCTAGCTCAATCCTTTAAGTCATCTTTAAAGTGGAAAATGGGCATCCTTCTCGGATAGGTCCTCTATCTCAAGCATGAGAGTTGTGAACTCTTTGACATAGTCAAGGATGCTGCCAGTTTGTCTCAAGTATCTAAGCTTACCTCATACCTCCATATTCGCATTGTAAGGGACAAAGTGTTTTTAAAGCTCTGTTTTGAATTGTTCACACGTACTGATATTGCACAACCCTCATTCATGCTCAGCATGTTTCCTTTGCCACCATAATTAGGCAACATCCCGTATGAACTTGGGTGCATTGCTTATTCGAGCACTATCATCGAGCATCCTTAGAGCTTCAAGTATTGCTCGAGCCTAAATAGAAAATTTTCTACCATTATGCCATTACGAGTGCCATTATAAGTGTCCGACTTGGACACCTTAAGGTCGGACGCACCGGACGCAGTAGGGATGTTGTTAGTGGAGGTCGGGTCATTAGCATTTTGAGATGTCCTATACTTGGCTCGAACATTATTTATTTAGGAGTAAAGTTCGTTAATCTTACCTTTGACGAACTTTCGTAGGTCGGCCACCTCGGTTGTTAGCATACTGATTTCCTTTCTAAATGCTTGTCCAAGCTCCTCGATCATATCATGGGCTCTCGACATTCTCTTAGACTAACCTATCATAATCGTCACTACCAACAGTGAGTTGAACATCTTCCAACCCTTGCTCAAGATTGGTAAGGCGAGCATCAACGTGCTCTCTTACAGCTTGACCTTTAGATTTTGAGCACTTGGTTGGGGAGTGATGTTCCTTATGTCCTCGAGTGATGAGGCCCTCGATGACTTGCTCAACGGGTGATGCATGTCCATCCTCAGTTGCCATAGGTGTAACAATGGTGTGAAAGGGTACCTAGGTCTCAAAATCGTTGCTCTTATACCACCTATCAGGTGGTTATTGTTTGCAACAACCGATCGTGCGGAACTTAGGTGAGCTGGGTAGCTAAAACACTCCAAATAAGCCTTATAGTGGTTTTAATTATACTATGGCACAAGGAAAATTGAAAGGGACAAAGAAAAAGTAGGCATGAGAGTAGGTGTTGTATTGCTTGAGCTTCCAACCGATGATGTATAAATGAGACTTTTGAAGGCTATTTATAAGAATTCCTCCACCGACCTAAGGCCTTAAACCAATCTAGGGAGGTCGATTATGGCTTCTTCTAGAGCTTTCTTGATACATTTGGGCCTAACTAGACCTTTCTACAGGCATCTAAGCACATACCAGGGCCTTCTAAAATTCTCTGAACATGTCCGAAGTCTCCTAGCACCTTCCCATCCTTGACTATTATTGCCTTGTCTAGACTCACCCAGCTCGTTCTAGAATCTTCCAGAGGTGTCCAAATTTTTCTAAGGCCTTCCAGCATCGTCTAGATTCTTCTCGTATGCATTAGCGCCCTCTAGAGCCTTCTAGGCTTGTCTTGGGTCATCTAGGCACTTGGCATATGTGCTGGTACCATCCAGCATTCTTTAGAAGCTTCTAGGCTCTTCTAAGACATGGACAAGGTGTCTAGAGCCTTTGTCGTGTGATTGGAACATAGGCAACATGCACATAATAGCAGGGATGCGCTGATGAGGGGCGCATGTGGCTAGTCGCGTGCGAGGATGCATGCGCATTATCTCTAATGCGCACGCCTGGCATGGCGTGCACGCATATGCATGCCTAACGTGGCACACATAGGTGTTGGGTCTTTATGGCTTGGGACGTTACGAGATTTTGAGGCTCCTCTTGGCTTATGCTAAGGAGATCTTTTGCGAAAAATTTAAGGTCTTTTTATAGGGGGCGTGACACTTGTCTACCTTTCTTAACCAAAATATTTCCATTTCTTTATGTTTTCAAAGTGAAAGATGCACCAATATTTCATTTTATAAATATATATATAATATATATATATATATAAAGGTACACCTCCTTTTTCCTTCTTTTTTTTAATAAAAATTCAATTTATCTTCTTTGTTTGCTTTTGTATTCTCGAAAAAGTTTCTAATTTTAAAATTTTAAAGTTTCTCAAATTAGAATATAATAATTTTGATTTACTAAAGTTGCATTATGATATGAGGAGAATTATTTAGTATTATTATTTTCTTTTTAATGATATGAAAATTTTAAGTATTTGTATGATGCTTTCATGTTCGTCACTTACAATCATTGATTTTTTTTCTTTCATAACTATATCATTGCTTTTTTTTTTTTTTTTAACATTCTAAATATTTATTCATATTCAGTTACCATTTTGAAATACTATTCCATTTTTGTTTTATTTCTTTATTTGTTAATTCTATTCAAAATTCATTAGTTTGCTTTAATTGTTAATTTTAATATATCATCATATGAAATGAAATATTAAGTGCAAAGCACGTTGTAAAATATCTAGTAAACGAAAGTGAAACCTATTAATGTGGTGCTTGACACACATTTAGGGAGGATTTGGCTCACCAACATGCGTTGAGTTGAGTTGGTATAATATATCAACTCATTGTTTGGCCTACCAACTTTAAATGTTGGTGGAGTTAAGTTGGTATATTTTACCAACTCACCCTAACTCTCACTTATTTTCATGTTTTCAATGGCTCCACCCATCGGCCACTATCACACTCCGAGAACTAACTCCGAACTCCGAAAACCACCTCTGATGACAACTCCGACAACCAACTCTGGACTCCAACAACCACCTCCGATGAAAACTCCGACGACCAACTCCGGACCCCGACAACCACATCCGATGACACTTTCGTCGACGAAATTCGGACTCCAACAACCACCTCTAATGACAGCTCTGGCGACCAGCTCCTAGCTCCGACAAACTTCGCACGACCAACTCCGACAATCACCTCCGATGACTCAACTTCGACGACCACCTTCGCGCTACCAACTCCGACGACCAATTGGCTTCGACAACAAACTCCGATGACCAACTCCGTAGGCTCCGACTAACACCTGTCTCTTATACACATCTAGATGTGTATAAGAGACAGCCTCCGATGACTCAACTTCGACGACCACCTTCGCGCTACCAACTCCGACGACCAATTGGCTTCGACAACAAACTCCAATGATAAACTCCAACAACCACCTTCGTAGGCTTCAACAACCACCTACGACTACATACTCCGATGAAAATCACCTTTGATGATTACTTTTGAGCAAGCAAATCTGACGATCAACTCAAAGCTTCGACAACCACCTTCGGCGAAAAACTCTGACAACCAACTCTAATACCATCTTCAAGCGACTAACTTTGGGCTCCTACAGTCACTCTGACTACAATCTCCAGCGAAAATCATATTTGATGATCACTTTCGCCCACCCAACTCCGAGATTCGAAAACTACCTTCGATGACAAACTTCAACAACCAACTCCAATACACCTTCATGTGACCAACTTTAGGCTCCAACAACCACCTCCGGCTATAAACTCTAGCAAAAAACATCTTCGATAATCAACTTTGACAACCACTTCTGACTACTATAAGACTAATGACTATTAAAGTATGTTGTAGGGTTGTTGATTATATAAAATATATTATTTTATCTACATTAAGTGTAATAGTTGTACGTAATGAATTCACATATCAAATGAGTGTTAAGAATACTTAGACAAAAAGTATGTTGTAGTTGAAAAGTATGTAACATATAACAAAAAAATCCATAAAATAATTTTTTTTTCTAGAACATTTTCAAGTAAGAACTAGTGAAAAATAGAGATTTGTTTTCTGATGATCCTCCAAATTTAGAGGAAATGAAAGTGAAACTGTTGAAGAAATATAGTGACAACATTGATTATTACGATGATGGGAGAGATATAATTAAAAAAAATACATGACATAGTAAAAATATAAAGCAACAATAGGATGAAGTAAAAAAAGAAGAAAATGGTAATGTGATAACGGGCAGAAATGCACGTTATTACAGCGCAAAGATATAAAACAATGCAGGATTGCGATGGTAAAAATATACTATATTACGTTCAAAAGTATTAAGTTCACAACATTGCGATCGCATGCGTCCATCATATTAAAACAGCTAACTTATGTATTTTGTGTAGAAAATACGTTGGTGCAAGCCAGAAATGAGATCCGAAGAAATTAACGTCCGCGCGCATTAAGAGATTGCGACCGCAAGGCTATGCGATCATATGCGCTGGCAAAAATCTGCTCAAGAAGGTGGCCACATAAAGTCGGCGCATCAAGGTGAAAGCTTAATAAATCACGATGGGACAGAAAGCTGATGACGGTCGACTCCGAATTAAATTGACAAGCCGTTAACGACACTGTAGCAAGTACACTCAATTTTTCAGTGATAATTATTCGGCGCATCAGACGGAGAATTAATGTCATCCCTCAGTGCAATCATATGAGAGAAAAAGCTTTTCACCCTGAAGCTCTATAAATACCAAAGGCCACCTTCATTGAAGGAGTTCGCACAGTTTAGAGAGTTCACAATATAGACGATAGTTAGCCTTGTTCTTAGTTTTCTTATACTTAGAAGACGGAAGTGAGAAAAGGGAGAAGACGCTGGAAGATCATCCTGGTCAGCTCGAGAGAGTGCCAGGGAGTATGGAAAATGGAGAGAGGGCCGACTCTTGCGAGAGCAAGAATATCTTTTGAGTAGAGTAGAGAATAACGGTGTAAAAGCCTTGGGAAGCAAGAAATTACTACCAAACTCTTTATCTTTATTTCACATTGTCATTCTGTACTTCGATTTCATATATAGAATGGAAATTGCATTTCTATATCTGTTCACTCTCTTTAAAATATGCATGAGTAGTTAAAACTGTCGAATGGGTTGAGAAGTACTTAGCTAACATGACCTAGGATCTTCATTGCATACGATCATCTTGTCTTATGTTGCGTCCATCACCCCTTTAGAGCTACTCGAGAGAGAGTCTAAAGAAAGAACCTAAGACTTGAGAGAACTAGGTTAGAATCTAGACTTACGAGAGCAAGATTAGATCTGTATAAGCGAGAGATAGAGACTTAGAGATAAGCTCTATTTGCCAACATGCATCGCATGCACCCTAGAGATAGGTTATGGTAGTATGCAACCGTCTTGTGTATGTGTGTGCCATTCATCATCACATAGACAAGAATAGAGGCTTAGATGTAAGTCCTATAGACACTATCATATACATCGCATGCGTTCTAAAATTAAAAGTCGTAGCATTTGCATTGAGAGATGACTTGCTGTTGTATGTATGTAGCATGATCACATAACATGAACGCAATCCTAGGAAGTGTTAGTTAAATCCCTTCTCAACCCGTTCCCCCGTATACTCACCACATCTTTTGTATTATTAACTCTTTTCTCAACTCCGCCACATAAACTTTATATTTCAACAACATACCAACCAACACATTGTTTTATTTGTTACTGCAAAGTAATCGAAAACTACCATCGCATATTGTATCCTTAGTCCCTGTGTTTGACCCTGGGCTTACCAGGCAACTTAATAGGATTTATACTTGGATCTTGTTGAGAAAACTTGCATGCACAACGCATATTTCACTATCGTATTCTACACCATTATTTCATCGCATTAACAGAACGCATCATAATGAAATTCATGAAGAAAAATTGGTTAGAAAGTTTTGATTTCGCTTTAGTTTCTCATTTTATTTAACCATGTATCTACAAGAAATGTAATGGGTTAATTGTTGTTCATTGCCCAAAAAATAAAGAAAGAAAGAAAAGTTCTAAAAATTAAAAGAAAAAATTACCATCCATATTTTATTCAAACAAAGATGGGTAGAATTATTGAATAAAAAAATTTCTAAACAAAAATAGTAATCATAAAAGTATATTATTTAGAGTTCAAAAAGCTGCATCAGATACCCAAACATATGAACTCAACTTTGCACCCCAAATGTAGACATATGAACTCAGACTAAATAACTCTGCACCCCAAACACAAACATATAAACTCCACAAATATATGAATTCCACAGACATATGAACTCCACAGACATATGAACTTCAGACATTCTATCTCAACTCAACGCCCCAAATAGCCCCTTAATTAATTGAAATATAGTGTGGAAGCTTTAGGATTTGAGAATAAGAATAAACTTACTTATCCTTAAAGCTATAATTATGTATATATAGAAGCTATGAAGTACAGACACAGATACGGTTAATGATACAGATACGATCGGATACGGCGATTCATCAATTTTTAAAAAACTAAGATATAGATACGTCTAAGGATACATCATTTTTCTATATAAATATATTTCTAAAAAACGAAGATACTGATACGTTAACGGTTTTCTTTTTCTTAAAAAAATCTAGGATATAGATAAATTTAACATACAAGTTAATACAATAACACAAAATAGAATACAAACACTGAAATACAATACAAAAAAAAAACAACATCTAAGATGTTGAAGTACAATAGTTAATAAAATGTAATAGAAGAGTGACTCGTATTGCAAAGAAGAAGAAGAAGATTAGAGAGAGAAGTATGAAGATAAACGAAGAACTTCTTCATTGAATTGTTGAAGATATTCAAATTGTTTATATTTTGGTGGACTTTGTGGGGACTCAAATGTGAAGATGAAGATTAGATTATTCAGGGTTTGGTCTTTTATTTATTTTTTTTGTTTTAGTTTTGGACTCAAGTAGTGAGTTTTTTAAATAGATTGTCTAGTTTTAGATTGGGAAAGATTAGATGAGTTGCTTGTCTTTTTTCTTTAAAAAAAAAAGGTACGCGTAGAAATAGATACGTCAAATTGCGTGTCATATACGTATCTGGAAAATATCTGGAAGTATTGGTATCCGATACGTGTTTGATACAGATTCTTTGTCTCACATGAAATATCTGTGCTTCATAGTATAGAAGTAGTTGACCTAGATTATCTTCTATAAAGTTTCAAAGTAGTATTAGAATAAACCTTCAACTCTCTAGATGGGGCATACAAGGGTCATGCCTCAATTTGTATTTTGTTGGGGTCGGACTTGGCCAGACCGACGGTCAGCATCTCTTTCTACGCCCAAATATGTATATAAAACAAAAGATCGAAAAGTCTCACGATACTACAAAATTCAATTATGTTAGATCGTTTAATTTTAATATCAAATATGTTAAGAACTTATTCAAGAACATAATGAATACAAATATAAAAATACGAAATTTGCATATAATCCAACCTAATTATTATTATTTTTCTAATTCGACAATTATGGAGTTAGGAGATTGAAGAGTGATGACAATAACTATCTTATCCACTTAATTAAGATTTTTTATCTTATAATAAAAGGTGAAAATATTCTAATCGCAAACCTTCATCACCAATGTCATTTTGAGTGATGCTGTTAACATATGTATTCAATGGTTATTTGCCAACATGCACGTGACTTAGACTTGGGTGTAAGAAGATATTTAATCCTTATCAGTTTTGGATAAAAAAAGAATCTCGTTCCAAAAATAAAATTGAAAAAGAAAAAACAGAAAAAGGAGAAACTTAAGGAAACTGACGGTTAAATGAGAAGTTGCAAGTGCAGCGGCATGGGGAACTGGCAACCTCGAGATCGAAATTGAAGGTGAAATTCAGCGGCACTCCAACTAAACCTCAACCAACTCCTCTTTCTCAATTCATCACTCTTCCCCTTTTATTTTTTCAATTCAATTTCATTTCATTCTTCCAAAGTTTTTTTTTTTTTTTTCCCAATTCTTTAGCCATTATGAACGCTCTAGCTGCTACCAATCGGAATTTCCGGAATGCCGCCCGGATTCTAGGTCTGGACTCCAAGATCGAGAAGAGCCTTTTGATCCCCTTCAGAGAAATCAAGGTTATTCTTCTATTCTTGTTTTTATTTTGATTTTAGAGGCTATCATTTGTTTTGGCTTGTGATGATCGTCCAACAGGTTGAATGTACGATTCCGAAGGACGATGGGAGTTTGGTGTCGTATGTTGGGTTTAGGGTACAACATGACAATGCCCGTGGCCCTATGAAAGGAGGAATCAGATTCCATCCTGAGGTGATTGAATTTTTCATTTTACTGCTTCTGTTGAAGTGATGGCATCTGTTTTTGTTGGCTGCTGATGTTGATTGATTTAATAGTTTCTTTTTCTTTTAAATTAATGTTTTGATCGCTTGTGTAGGCTTTGTTCTTTTCTATTTTGTCTTATTTGTTTTGCAAGTGAAGATGTCTTTTTAGGTTGTTTTGGTTTCTTGCATAATAGTTGTTGACATGTCAAACACTATCAACAATTTTAGTCTACATTTCCAAAAAAAAAAAAGAAGAAAGAGAGAAAGAAAAAGCCCAAAAATAAGTATGTCTCAATCGTTAATACATGTTTTCTTTTTCTTGGGTTCGGAGGCTCGAATTACCAAACCACATTTGTTGTACTAAGAAAATGATTTTTTTGCTATTGTTGTTTTAGTTATTGTGTTTTCCATTCATAAATTTTGCTTATAAATGACCAGAAATTATTTTCTAAAATTTGGTAGTGTTTGCTTGTTTGGTTATAAAGTGATTTACTTGAAACCATTTTTTTTCAAGAGGCATATCGAACACGCTTTGGTTTTCCATTCTCATTTTCAATAGAGTTTTCTTACATCTAATTTAAAGATCTTTACAAAAATTTTATGATGTTTTGGCAATAGCATCCATAGTTATTTTGGAAATTCAAATTTGAAGTGCTTTGTGTGAAAGTGCTTGAAAAGTGCTTTTGGCTCACAATGAAGCAGGTGTCAAATCATTTGTTATTAAATACTTTTTACTAAAATTGTTGTAATTAAAAAACTCAAGCATTTATTTTACGCACACTCTCAAGCACACCTTTAGTGTTTATCAAGAAAGTACTGCACTTAAAAAGTTCCACTTCCAAAAAGTCATCTTAATAGAAGTGAGATTTGCAAGGCCTTTTCTGTGCTTATATGCAAGCGCTAATCTCTAACACACCTTTTTGCATTCAAATACTTGCAACAATTAGGAGTGATAAAAGTACTGATATTATACAAAGTTGACTATCAAAATCTGTTACTATAATGTTTACCCTTCAGCTTTACAAGTACTTTTCTACGAAGTACTATCATAAGAGACACTTATACTGTTTCCATACGAATTTTCTCCTAATGGACTACTGAATTGGTCAATTGTGCTACTAAAGGTTGACCCTGATGAAGTAAATGCTCTGGCTCAACTAATGACATGGAAGACTGCGGTAGCAGATATTCCTTATGGAGGTGCAAAGGGTGGGATTGGATGCACTCCACGAGAGTTAAGTATGAGCGAGTTGGAACGTCTGACTCGTGTATTTACTCAGAAGATTCATGATCTCATTGGCATACATACTGACATTCCAGCACCAGATATGGGCACAAATGCACAGGTTTAGTTCAGATAGTTTAAAGGTTTAATAGTATCCTTCATTTTTCTTGAGGTGCTTCAAATATCTTCAGCAGGATGATTATGCTTAGACTTTTCTGCTGCTGCTATGAATTTGAAGCCAAATGATTTGTGCAGACTATGGCTTGGATTTTGGATGAGTATTCTAAGTTTCATGGTCACTCGCCAGCTGTGGTAACTGGGAAGCCAATAGTAAGTAATCAAGACTTGAAAATTCAAGAAACTGCTGTGTTTGAAGAATATCATTTTGAATTGATTTTGACCCCTTGCTCTTAATTTTTAGGACCTTGGTGGTTCCCTTGGTAGAGATGCTGCAACCGGGCGCGGTGTTGTTTTTGCTACAGAAGCTTTGCTTGCCGAACATGGAAAGAAAATCAAAGATTTGACCTTTGTCATTCAGGTGCATTGAAATTCAAACTTGCAAACTTAAGGGTCATGTTGACAATACTTTGTGTTTTCTTTGAAATGATTCAGCATCTCAATTGAAGAAACCTCTATGAACTGCAATTAACAGGGATTTGGTAATGTGGGATCTTGGGTAGCAAGACTTATCCATGAAAGAGGAGGAAAAGTTGTTGCAGTGAGTGATATCACTGGTGCCGTAACGAATCCAAATGGGATTAATGTACCTGACCTGCTTAATCACAAAGAAAAGACCAATAGTCTAGTAAATTTTCAAGGTGCAGATGGCTTGGATCCAAACGAACTTCTAGTTCATGAATGTGATGTTCTTATCCCATGTGCTTTGGGTGGAGTTTTAAACAGGTCTACCATCATTTTCATCCACAAAATTCTCCTTTGCTGTCAAATAATTTTAATACTCTTGCATACTTTAAAGATTCATGTTATATTTGAATTATAATTCTAACCAACTTGTACTTTTATGACGTCGGTTTATGAGGTAATTTCTGCAGCTTATAGTGCCTAGCTAATTCCATTTTTTCCAAGTGAAGGGAAAATGCTGCTGGTGTGAGAGCAAAGTTTATAGTAGAGGCAGCCAACCACCCTACTGATCCAGAAGCAGATGAGGTAATGTTCATTATTAACCTTGGATTTACACTTATGCTTATTATTATATTTGTGACAGTTCTAATTTCGTTGCTACAGATTCTATCTAAAAAAGGAGTCATAATACTCCCTGACATCTATGCAAATGCCGGTGGAGTCACCGTTAGCTACTTTGAGTGGGTTCAGGTAACAAGCGAACCAAACATCAAAACCTCCACACTTCAATTATAGGTTTAAATTATATTTTATTCTTCTTATGTTTTATGGTTCCTGAGTTTTCAATATTTTATTTTTGTTGTATCAAGTTTCAAATGTATACCATTCATCAAATAACTGAAGAACAAATATCTGAAAGAATAGGAACTAAAACAGAATAAGCATGAAAGTTTAGGAAGTAGAATAGAATCTAATATATTTGATATGTTAATGAACAAGGACATTATCAAAGTACTATGCAAATCTAGACAACAATTCACAATATGTTCCCCAACTAATTTACTTCATTTCTTTGATAACTTCATTGATTTCTTTGATCTCAAAGGGGGAAAACCAACATAATACTCAGCTAATTGGTGTATAATTCTAGCTAAAAGGTGTGTTTATGAAACTTTGCAGAATATTCAGGGATTCATGTGGGATGAAGAGAAGGTGAACAAAGAGCTTCAAAGGTACATGACAAGAGCTTTTTATAATATCAAGAGCATGTGCAAATCACATGCTTGCAATCTTCGTATGGGTGCTTTCACTTTAGGTGTCAACCGTGTGGCACGTGCTACCCTCTTGAGGGGTTGGGAGGCCTAGAATTAGATGGATTACCACACCACTAGTATTTTCTAGGGTTACTTTCACTTCCTAGTTCCTATCTCATTTTCACTCTTCTCTTTAAGTGCTTAGATTACCAGCACTTGCATGCTGAAATTAACTGTTGATTAAATTATTAACATTATTCACAAATTTTAGTAAAATTTATCACCACTTTAGCTTGAGGAACCCTTTTCTTAAATATATTGGATGGTTCCACCAGTCTCTTGTTTGGTTCTTCATTTTCATTGTTTTTGGTTGTCTTGGTTTAAAAGACTTCACTGCTCTTCGTAAAATATGTTTCATTTTTTATGAAAATAATAGAGATAAGGAATTGGTGAAAAAGCATTTTTGGTCTACATTGAGTAACAATTTAATCTCTGCACTTTTGATTGTAATGATGTCCATCAAAATAATGATAAAAGGCTCCTCTGGATAGTCATTTAACAATGCCTTAAGCAATATTTTCCACTCATATTTTCAAAAGATAACATAGAGAATAAGAGGACATATTTTGTTATTGTCCACACAGTAATGTTTAAGCATTCTTGAGTAAATATGAAATAACCGCATAACTGTGAGAAATCTGTCTATACAAGTTCTTGGACAAAGTTTTTGAAAGAAATTTGATAAAGGAGAGGTGTAGAGCACTTTCTTGTAGTAAATGAAATGACTTCACTTAAGGTCTATTTAGATTGACTTGAAAAAAATATTTTTTAAAACAATCATTTTTTTAAACACCTTTTATAAAAATTAATTAAAATACACTCGAAAAATGATTTATTTTTTAAATTAAACACCTAAAACATATTCCAAATACAACTTGAATTATAACCAAAATGCAGACGTGGAGTATTTGAGATGATTACTAGGGCAAGCTATGTTTAGTCTTGAAGTGAAACAATGACAAACCGAAGGCAAAAAAAAGAATCGATAGTTTCAATGGCTTTGAGGGGAAAAAAAGCTTTGAGAGTAGTCAATGGCAAAAGAATTGATAGTTTCAAAGCCAAATTTGAAACTTAAGTCTCACAAATGACACAACTTTCAAGGATGCACGTCACACGTCTAGGTGAAAACTTATCAATAATAATTACCTAAAGTTTTTTAACTCATTCTAGTTTACTCAATGTATAATTTTTAAAAATTTAAAGATTCTCTCACTAATTCCCAAGTATTCAAATATTCATTTAGTTTATGAATCAATCTTAATGGCTACGTTAGTATTAGATTGTTTTGAAACCGAAATACTTGAAACAAAGGATGAGAGGCTCTTGGGTAACTTTCTTAAAAGGTGAAAATAACATAAGCTAAACTTCATTAGACATCATATCTAAAGAAAACATCCTCAAAGGCAAGTATTTATGTAGGCATCCAAAGTTAGACCGCATTAATGGTAGATTATCTTAGACATAAATACTTGAAACAAAGAAATAAAAGGCTCTTTAGACATAAAAATCTAAAGAAAACATCCTAAACGGCAAGTATTCATACAGTCATCCATTTACGAAACCCAAAAACAAATTTTCAATAATAGAAAACTAAAAACCAAATGGTCATAAAGGAAGCCTCAGCTTTCGTCTCTTTGAATCAATGACAGTAGCTTTCAATTTATATCTATCTTCTTTATTGATGTAATGAAAGGAAGGGTTTAAGTATGGATATTTAGGACTTTTTCCAAAAAATATTGGCAAAAAGTAGATACTCTTAAAATTATTGGTAAAAAGATAGGGTTAGTTCCTTGTCTTATTCATTTCAGTCTCTTGAACAGACTAACTCAACAAAAACAATTGTGTGACATTTTTTTAAAATAAATTCTCTTTCTAATTTGAGTTATAAATCTCATTTCACCTTTTATTTTCACCATCCTTTCCAAACTCAATCTCTCTCAAATTTTTATTCTTTTTTAGCTAGATAAATTTATTCTTTTTTTCTCATATAATTTAATTAAATTAAAGAATGATGGTTTTTAAATATAGAAAAATGAACTAAAATATTTACAAAATATAGCAAAATTTTAAAACTATATAGACGTTGATAGACATTGATAGATCTCTATCGGTGTCTATCATTATGATAGTTCTAAAATTTTGCTATATCTTGTAAATATTTTCAATAGTTTTATAATTTGAAATATTTTTTCATTAAATAATTTCCATATTTTTATTCCATCGTTTTATTGAAATAAAATAAATTTTCCTTTTCGCAATGTATAACCATCTTTGTTTTATAACTTTGAAAAACAAATCAAATAAAATGTTCAATATTAGATTCAATAATATAAAAATCAAGACATAAAAGTGTATTGTAAATTTAATTTATACACAGATGTTAATTTAAGTTCCAAGATATTTTTTCAAGAAAGAAAAATTATAATATTATTACCATCGACACAATTAAAACTATTGATTTCTTATTTTTACTCTATATTATAAATGATAGTAATGAGAATAATATAAAAATATTTTCTAAATAAACATCGTCTATGCACACACCGTCAATTGATTGAATCATTAAGAAATTTAAATTCAAAACATAAAATTGAAACCTAAACCCTAAATTAAAATTTCAAACCATAAACCTTAATGAATAAAAATATGGTTATTATTTAATTTAATTATAATCAACACAATCGCCAATTGACGCCTTGTTTGAAAAATTAAAAAAATTAAAAATACACTATTGTTGGTATTTTATTTCTTCGGTATATATTTGATTGTGATGTCATGAGAGAACGAAAAAATAAAATATTATTTTGTTTATTTAATTATTAGAGACGCATTCCAACAAAGGCAGAAAGAAAAATCTCTCCCTAAATAGTTTGAAAATACTCTTTTTTTTTTATCCAATTAAATTCTAAAATTCCCCTATTTCTCTAATTAATCAAAAAAAAAAAAAACCCTATATAGAAAAATGTTTATACTCTATTACCCTTTTCATCTCGATTTTGAAATGAAAGTCGGGCAGAATAATCAAACGAAGATTCCACACGCTTTGCTTCTCCCGCCCGCAGAAATCGTACTTCGTGGATTTGGCTTGAAGTTCATCTAATTATCGATTATCATTTTTTAGTTTTGTTTGTTTCTCTTAATCTTAAAAAAAAAAAATCAAATAAAGATGGCTAAAAATAAATTTGGAGGATGAAACTAAAAGTGGAGTTGTATTAAGGTCACATTTATCTCAAATTAAATGTAATTTATCCATGGTAATCTGAAAAGTAGATTCTATTTAATTATATTTGTTGTTGTTTACTATGTTCCATAATCGTAATGAACTATGGAGTCTGCATTCAAATCTGGAATGAAAATGTGAAAGTCTAATTGAGGAATAAAGGGTGCTCATTCTGATTCTGTTTAAAAATTTATGTGAGATTCACTATCATAATTGTTACTATTATAGATATTATTACGATTACAATATGAGAATTATGAATTTAAAGAAATCTAATTACGTTTGTGATTGAAATCCATTACGACTTATCCATTAATAATATAACACTATGATTATACTAATTTCATTATAAATTGATAAACGCGGTCTAAAGTCTTTTAACGCTCCCACCAAAAATCCTGCATTACCATTATCAATCAAATATTACTTCTAAACTGTGAAATAGGTAAATGGCCATTTTCATAGCCAATAAAATAAAAAATATTAAAGATTAATTATCGACTATATAAGTTTAGGTCTTAAATCTTTTGAATTTTTATAATTGACCTTGAATTTTAAAACTATAAATTTTCAATTTTATATTCAATAAATTTTTTAATTTTCAATTTTGTGTCTAATATATGTCATTGGCTTAGTGAACATTTTTTTAACCTTACATAATAAAAACAAAATTGAAAGACTAGAGTTTCATTACATCAATTAATTTTTAAAAAGTTTGAATATATCAAAAACCTACTAGATACAAAATTGTAAGTCGAAGTACCTATTTTATATTTTTAAAATTTAATGATGACCTATTAACACAAATTTGAAAGTATGGAACTAAATAAACACTAGCTTGAGAGTCCAAAGTCTCAACTTCAAATTTAGCTAGATATTATTCATATTAAAATCTTTTAGCAAAAAACGGTACTTAAATTGGGAGAAACGATCACTTTAGTCTCTCAATATTTAGGAAAACATTTAGGAATAGGTGTGTTTGGCCCTCAAATTTTAATTTGGTGATACTAAGCCTTTTAGGGGCCATTTGGATTGAGGTTTTCTCAATACCCAGGAATTAAGGACATCTGGGAATTATATGTCTGGGAATAAAATTACAGGGAATCAAAGATGACTATTTTTTGTTGTGCATGAGAAAACAATGTCTGGGAATAGTTTGTGAGAATTAAAAAAAAAAATTGAGATTGTCCCTATTCAGAATTTATAGTGAACCACGTATATCTGTGTGTCGATCTTCTCTATCTCTACGTTCCTTTTTTTGTGTTCTTTAATTGTCAATTTCGTAACAATATGACCACTTAAATTATCTACACGATCGCTTAAATTATCTACATGATCGCTGAGTAACAAAATGCTATACGATCGCCTACCCAATGCTATATGATCGCCTACTACTATACGATCGCTTACCAAATACTATACGATCGCTGAGCTCGGCTACACAATCACTTAGCTCTTCTACATGATCGTTGAATAACAAAATGTTATACAATCGTCTACCTAATGCTATACAATCATCTACCAAATGCTATACGATCGCTTACCAAATGCTACACGATCGCCTAGCTCTGCTACACGATCGTTGAGCTCTGCTAGACGATCGAGTAACAAAATGCTATATGATCGCCTACCCAATGCTATACGATCGCTTACTCAATGTCATACGATCACTTATCAAATGCTACACGATCGATAAGCAACAAAATGCTATACGATCGCCTACCCAATGCTATACGATCGCCTACCAAATGTTATACAATCACTTACCAAATGCTACACGATCGCTAAGTAACAAAATGCTATACGATCGCTTACCAAATGCTACACGATCACTTACCAAATACTACACGATTGCTAAGTAACAAAATGCTATACAATTTCACGGCTAGAAGGAAGGAAAATCGTGGTAAGAAGCGGAGGAAGAAATGAAAACCCACACTTCTCAATGGGTATGCAATTCCTTCATTTGTGTGGGTAAAAGATATCTAGGAATTGCCTTTTCCAAGGTAAATAAACAAATCCCACAAACCAAACATGGGCTTTGTAAACTCATTCCCATTCCCACCCTCTTTTTCCTCCAATCAAACGGCCCCTTAGTTTTGAAAAATAGGTTTGAAAAGTTTCTATTCCCATTCACAGCATTAATTAGGTTTTTTCAATTATTTTAAATATTGAAAAATTATAAATTTATACCAACTTTAAAAGTGAATCAACTAAAACTCTAAATTTATGATTGCATCAATTCAAACTCTAAACTTCCATAATTTTATCAATTTACACCTTTTATATTTCATTCAAATAACATCGTGTGAAACATATAAATTATAGAAAATTTGCAATGGGTGACAATATCAAAATAAGATGTTACAACCATATCTTCCATATTTGATATTTTACAGCTATGGCAAAATCTGAAAATCTGAAAATTGTTTGATTTTTTAATCTACAATTGCCCCTTGCATTTTTTTTCTTATCATTTTTCATTTTCTTTGCATCAGGCGTGTTATTTTGAATCATCCCTTGCTTATGTGGCACATTTTAGCATCTTATTTCCACATTTAGGTACAGTTTGAAAAAAACTTCACTCTCTACTCCAATGGTGGAATTAATCCCAATCTCTCACTCTCAAACCTCAATAATCACATATATTTCTCTTCCTCTCCTCCCATTATCTTCTTCCAATCGTTTAAGGTCACACCGAATTGTTTTAATAACATGACAGAAACATAAGCAGAAGACTAGGGTTATGATTCATATCTTTAATAGTGGTGTCAATAATGTGGTTATCGATGAAAGTGGCGAATGCTTTGAATCTAAAATTGATTACAGAGAGTTGGAGTCGTGGCTGATGGCAGATGGTGTCAAATCATATTTTATTTATTCATTATTCCTAAATTATAGTTGTAAAGGAAGAGTATTTAGAAACTAAACCAACCAAACAAATAAGGGATTTAGAATCCCAATAATACCCTGAACTAGAACTCCTTTCCAGAAGCCTTCCACCCCTTACTTGGAAACTCAGACAAAATCCTCATCTGAAAAATCAAGAACACAAAGGAATAAAAAAGATTTAACCACTAATTCACACTCCATTGCAACTCTAACACACAATTCATTGAAAAAATTCAAGGTACCAATCCAATCCTAACTATAGAATATCAAATAAGTCAAGATCGAAATCAAATTACAAGATGGATCTAGTAGAAGAAACACAAAATCCATAATCCAAGAAAGGGGAAAAGCAAAATTACATACTCGGAAGACTGAAAAGTGAATCAAATTCTTGAGCTACGGATTGGCATAGGAAAAAGGGTGGAAAATAAACATGTTGCCAGTGGAGAGTGGAGAGTGAAGAGAGGCGACATGAATAAATAAATATGATTTAACAATCTCAAAATACTTACTATCAAAAAGAAATTGCATGACAATCAGATAGCAATAACAAAGTACATAGTATCAAACAGAAATTAAATAGTAATCAAATAGTAGTCAATACCATATAGTAGTCAGACAACATTCACATAGTAATCGGTACTATTAATAATCATCATCAAATAGTAATTAGACAACAATTAAACAGAAATCAGTATTTGACAATAATCAACCAACAATGAAATAGAAATAAATATCATTGGCATTTAATATCAGATTGTAGTTAGAAAACAATCAAATAACAATCGGTATCATTGATAATTAAATAACAACCAATATTAAATATCAATTTAACAAAAAGCAGATAGTAAAACAATATTGTTAATAATCTAAGCAATCAAATAACAATCAAACAGTAATTAGACAACAATTGGATAAGAATTAGTTTTTTTTTTCTTTTTTATACTTTTCACATTCAACAATTAGTGGGTCGGACTGTTTTGCTATTTTCTGCAAATTTTAAAATAGGGAGACACGAGCCTAATTTTTGTATTACTTTTTTATAATAATGCAATTGCCCCTAAATTATAATGGTATCAATTAAAATCCTAAATTGTCATAAATCAAACAATTTAGACTCTTTATCAATTTTACCTTTGAAAATTGTCCATACATCAATCATTACACTTATGTAGCTTCTTCAAATATTGGATTAACAAAATGGACGATTAGAATTATGAACGATTTTTTAAGGAAATCTCGACTGAGTGTCTAAAGTGATTTGCTACTAAACTTTTTGAGTGTGTTTGTCCCAAGGAGTTGGGAAGTCGGAATTGAGAAATAGGAGCTGTGAACTCTACTCTTATTTGACCCAAGGAGTTGGTGGGTCCCACTATTAAAAATATCAATTTTATATTCTATCAACTTATTACATTGTGGGTCCCAGGAGTTCACAACTCCTTAGACTTGATTGATAACTCTTTACTTTTCACTATTTCACTTCTTACCCCAAACACCCCTTGAGAGTTTAATTGATAAATTATAAGTTTCACACAATATTTATTGAAACAAAATATAATAAAAGTATTTAAATTGATACAAAAAGTAGTTTGAGATGTTAATCAATACACCTCAATGTTTAGAGGTATAAATTAATATTTTTCCTAAATTTATAAATTAAAAAAAATAATCTCACTTCTCTTTTTCTTCCCCTCTTTCACCGTTGTTTTCCTTTTTCATTTTCACTTTTGACAAATGGTACAAAAACCAAAAAAAAAAAAATGAAATTGATATTTACAAATTTGTCCATTCAAATTGAAAAAGGAAACAAATTCACTAAAATGAACCAAGCTTAAAGCTAAATTCACAGTCACAACTTGAGTTCTCATCAAAATGAAGAGACTACCGAAAGAAAGTTCAGTTCTATTGGCTCTCTTAGCCATGGTGCTCCTCCAATTTTGTCGCTTAAAAATTCCAACCACCGCTTGCATCCAAAAGAAGCGGAAGCTCTTCTTCAATTCAAGTGAAGTTTTGATGATCCTTATCATCGCTTAGCTTCATGGAATAGAACTCATGGCTAGAATTTCCTCTTTTTTCTTTTTTCAGGTTTGCATGAATCTATGTTCTGTAAGATAATCTTATATATATAGAATTCATCCATGCAAATGAATTTGATGAGAAATTGACACTCAATTTCTGATTAAATCACATGACTAGATGTTAAGTAAATTGTTGGAAACGGTAGGGCCCTCAGAACGACGAACTGTAAACCGTCAAGGCACGGTGGTCAAACGAAGAGCAAAACCTGCAAAACAAAAACTCGTTATAGGCTGAGTCGCGGAGCTCGCTCTCTTTAAGAAACGTTTCGTGGCTCTGCCCAAGTGTGTAAGCAGGTCTGAAAATTGCCACGTCGTCCTCAAGATAAAACAGTCAAATGAAAATCGATCGGAAAATGCACCGTTCCTGATCGGAACTTACACCCTCTAAACTCACTGCTCGAAAGCTAAGATGGAGGAGGAGAGAAAAATGAAGTAGGAATTAAGAAAATGAATTTTGTGTTTACGAACTGCTGAAGGTCTCGCCTTTTATAGGCTTTCAGCGTCGAACAGTAAGGAGCGAAACGTGTGCGGACGTTACGGATGGGCGGATGAAACAGAACGGGATGGACCATTTTCCCTTTTTTCGGTTAAAAATAATCATCACACACACGTGCACCTCGCCCGACTATTTTTCCCTTTTTTTGGTTAAAAAAATAATTAAAATAATATTTTTTATTAAAAATAATCATCACATGCACCGCGCCCGACCGGACAGACGACAACGCGCGTGTGGGATGTTCATTGAACCCACATTGGTCTATCTCCTCACTCCCTCCAAAACATGGATACCCCTTGGGGCCCAAACCCAAAACACAAGGTTGGAGTACATAAAGGAGACTTTCAACACCAAATTTTCTAATGTGGGATTCTCCAACCAAAAAAGTTGGTTCCCTCTTTGTTTTAAAAGTTAAATTTTCACCCAACAATCCTCCACTTGGAAAAATAAAAGGAAAAGAGAGAAAAGATTTTCATCGAGCAGTTTCAATCTATACAACATTGTGCATAAGCAAAGGTGTCTTACGACTTGAACCTTTACATAGTGTAGATGATTCAGAATATACTAGAGTAACCCTTAGTTTTGAACTCTATCTCTAACAGCATCTCACACAGAGTGTCATTAGGGTATAGTACGAAAGCCCGTGCTTTTAAGGCCTAGTAGGTGAATCTCGGTTTAGTGAATGCTCTAGAGAGTTTGCCTAAAAACTTCATAGGAAGCGGCCTTCACTTCCACATTCACACAGGTGAATCTATCTAGGGTACTCCTGTAGTTGGGTACCCCACTTGTCATCAAATATAAATCTCATTAAAACTGAGTTCAACCTTTCTTACACTTCAGGATATCATGCTCAGACTTTAAGTTATAGGAATGAAACTCTGTGTTTGGTTTAGCATGATTCACTATATATCATTCGTGATCAGTTATTACCCGTTGAACCTGTTTATTAGGATCTCCAGTCTACAGGTTGGGTTTTCCTCACTATGATTCATTTTTCGATAGGATGAGTCACATCCTTTCTGAGGTTCTGAAAATCTTTTCTCTGGTCAGTCCTTTTGTCAAAGGATCTGCCAAATTTTTATTAGTCCGTATGTGATCCACGCTAACTGCACCAGTAGTGAGAAACTCTTTAATGGTACTGTGCTTACGACATATTTGACATCTCTTTCCGTTGTAGTAACGGTTCTGAAATTTTTCGATTGCTGCAGTACTATCGCAATGGATCAATATGGTTGGTACCGGCTTTTCCCATAAGGGAATCTCTGATAGTAGACTTCTAAGATAGCCTGCTTCTTCACTAGCTGTCGCTAGTGCTATATTTCTGACTCCATCGTAGATTGGGCTAAAATAGTCTGTTTCTTGGACTTCCAAGAGACAATTCTGCCAGCTATATTAAAGATATAGCCACTTGTAGCCTTTGAATCATCTGAAAGAGAGTTCCAATCAGCATCGCTAAACCCTTTTAGGACAGCGGGAAACTTTTGATAATGTAATCCTAGGTTTTGGGCTTTCTTTAAGTATCTCATGACCCTTTCTATAGTATTCCAATGCTCTTTACTAGGTCTACTTGTAAACCTGCAAAGTAGTCCTATAGCATAAGCTATGTCAGGCCTAGTGTAGTCGGCAGCGTATCTAAGACTTCTTATGATGCTCGCATACTCAGATTGATTAACACTGTCACTAGTGTTCTTGAACAACTTGACACTAAGGTCATAAGGAGTACAGGCTGGTTTACACTCAAAGTAATTATATTTCTTTAGAATCTTTTTTATATAATGAGATTAATCTAAAGAAATTTTGTGACACCCTAAATATTTATACATTTATTTATAAAAAAAAAACAAAGAGAGAAAAAAAAAGAGTTGATAGTTAATTAAGGAAAAAGAGAAAGGGAATTAGGGTTATAAATGAGGGTTGGGGATCCTCGGGCTGCATGCAAAAGAAAAAAATAAAAGAAAAGAAAAATTCTTTTTCTTTTTCTCTTTATCTTCATCTACACCCCCTACTAGTCGCCGCCGCCACTAGGGTTTTCTTCTTTTCTTCTTTTTCCAGCCAACCTCCTACTTTCAGCCGCGTTCGTCTTTGCCGTCAACCAAGCCTGAAGTTGCCGAAGCCATTGAAGTCGCGAGGCGCTCTTCTTCGACGTTGACCAAGCCCGAAGCTGTCGAATGCTGAAGCCACTGAAGTCGCGAGACATTCATCTTCGCCGTCGATCTAAAACGGCAGTCGAACAGCCGAAGCCGCGACTCGGAGCCGCGTCGCTCTCTCTCTCGACCGCGTTGTCCTCTCCGTCCGCCTGTCACCGGTTTTGGTCGCCATCGGATCACGGCGGTTCTGACTGATCTATTTGTTGGGGTAAGTTTCAGTTCCCTTTTTGGCAGCCCATTGTCATTTGGGATTCTTGGGCCTAAGCTAACCTTCACCCATGGACTTTGTGGTTGGTTTCAGGAACGTGTGGCGGTGAAGGAAGTTTTCGAGTGGAGTAAAGGTTTGTTTTGGGACAATTTGTTATCCCGAGGTAAGTGGTTTATTGCCGGTTTTGCCCTAAGATCTTGATAAGCCTGCTGAAAAATTCTTATGTCACTGTATAGAGTAAACTATGGTAAAATTTGATGTACGGTTAACTATGCTAAAGTTTGATCTATGGGAATACTGTGGTAAAGTTGGATGTATGAGTAGATTGTGATAATGTGATAAGGTTGGATGTATGAGTAGACTGTGATAAGGTTTGATATATGAGTAGACTGTGATAAGGTTTGATGTATGGGTAACTGTGATAAGGTTTGATGTATGGGTAACTGTGATAAAGTTGATGTATGGGTAACTGTGATAAAGTTTGATGCTGATTTATGGCCTTAATTGCATGCTTATGTCTGTCTGAGGTTTTAATGACTGCTAGTTCCAGGATTCATGATTGTATGCTTGTGTCCATATGAGATTTTAGTGACTGTTATTGTTACCATTGGGCTATGCACATTACATGTTGTGAGTTTTCGGGCCTACACCCTATGCTTATATACGGTGTCCTTTTTGGGATCACCACTTGTGTTTATGCCTGTGACCTTTGTGTCACTACTTATGAAAGCGTACCTTCGGGTTCGCCCCTTATGCCTATGCCTATGATGCCCTTGTGCATTTTGATCAATGGAAAGACTAACATATCACTGAGTGGGCCCAATAGTGGGTCGCTTACTGAGTATACTTTTATGCTCACTCTTTTTTTCCCCTATTTTTCAGGTAAGGGTAATGATAGACCAGCGCATGACAAGAAAGATCCGTGACCTGGCCATTAGGACGACTTGCTGCTTCCGCACTTAATATCATGTTTTGGAGTCTAGTTTAGGAGTTAGGCATTTTAAACTCTCATGCAAAATTCATTAATTTTATTATTTGACTATTTAATTGTTTTCATTTTAAAGTTGGGTTTAGGGGTATCCCGAACGGTAAATTTTTATTTTATTTTATTTTTGTTTTAGTTTAATTATTATTATTTAATTATTTTTTCTTCTCTTTGCTCATTTGAGCACTATTAAATAAAATTTCGGCTCTTTTATTGGATTGTTTAGAAAAAAATGTGCGGTTACGCCTATGCATGCATGAAGTAGCGTCCTAGACATAAGTAGGAAAGTAGGGTCGTTACAATTAGTATCAGAGCCTAAGTTTTAGGTTCTGTAGACTGACTTACATCGTGAGTCCAATCTATTCCCTATGGCCACAAATGGATCTTTTTTCATTGCCAGGTATGTTGTTTAAAGTCCTTTAGGGAAATATATATGAAATCTTACCTGATGTACAGTCGTTTGATGGTTTACCCTACTAGCGTGTATTAAAGCGTTGCGTGTGGTCACCAGGTATGGCGCCACGAACTAGAGGAAAGGGCAGTCGAGGCAAAAAAGTAGTTGAGGAGTGGGACCCTGACCTGCAAAAACCCGAGGTGCAGAGCCAAGAGGTGCGGGACCCGCCACCTCGTGACCCTTCTAGGTCAACTTGGCAAAAGGTTAAACCAAGAAGAAGGCCTCGAGCTTTGACTGTGCCCCCGCCAGGACCGTCATCCTCAGAAATTCCAGTAGAATATACGGCTATGCCTGCAACTATTGGGAACGTCGTCACGCAAGCCGTTGTAGGACAGCTAAGGAGCATGGTGGCCGAATAGATACCCAACATGCACAGTCACAGCAGGCGCCATCCTCTACAGTTCTGTTACCACCAATTCAGAATCAAGATAGGGCCACGAGTCAGACCATGGCAGGCCCTTCTTTTGAAGCTGGATACCTACGAGATTTCAAGAAGTATGATCCCCCGACGTTTAACGAGTTCCTAAAAGACCCCACAAATGCAGAATTATGGTTGTCTACTATTGAGGGGAATTTTAGTACATGAGGTGTCCAGAAGAGCAGAAGCTGCAGCATGCCGCTTTCGTTCTCATCGATAATGCCAAGCATTGGTGGCGCTCGGCTGAGAGAATGATAGAAGCTAGTGGAGGCCAAGCCACGGAGACCAGTTTAAGGAGTGGTTTTAGGAGAAGTACTTCTCTTTTCATGTGAGGTACAACAAGCGAGCTGAGTTCATAAACTTGAAGTAGGGGACCATGACAGTAGAAGAGTTTGACAAAATGTCTTGCTTTGCCCCTAACCTAGTGTCTATCGAAGCAAAGAGGGCTGAAAGGTTTTTGGCAGCCCATTGTCATTTGGGATTCTTGGGCCTAAGCTAACCTTCACCCATGGAATTTGTGGTTGGTTTCAGGAATGTGTGGCGGTGAAGGAAGTTTTCGAGTGGAGTAAGGGTTCGTTTTGGGATTCTATTTAGGACATAAGACACGGTAAGGATGATTTCACCCCACCAATAAGACGTGGCTTCTGAACTAAGTAAAATAGCAACTACTAGCTCAGCTAAAGTTCTATTTTTCCTTTTGGCTTCTTCGTTCATTTCAGAAGAATAAGGTGCGGTCTTTTCGTGTATTATTCCATGTGAGTTAAAGAATTCATTAAAACTATCAGAGTCGTATTCGGTTCCCCTATCACTACGAAGTCTTTTAACTTTTCTATTAAACTGATTATCTATTTCATAAACAAAAAGTTTGAAGGCATCAAAAGCACCACTTTTGTTTTTCAGCAGGTATACAAAAGTAAAATCAGAGCAATCGTCAATAAAAGTAATGAAATATCTTTTACTGTTCCTAGTCAATATGCCATCAAATTCACAGACATCAAAATGAATCAAATCTAGAGGCTCAGAATTTCTAAGTACAGATTTATGCGGAGTTTTAGTAATTTTAGTTTGACTACAATACTCACATTTATCAAAATCATTCGTGGATAACTTAGGTATCATTTTCAACCTAATCATGTTACTAATTTTTATTCACATGATAGAGTCTAACATGCCAAATATTCATAGAACACAACATATAAAAATAAGATTTCATTTTATTAAAGTCTAAACTTAATTTCAACATTCCCTCAGTTGCATACCCTTTCCCTACAAATACATTATTTTTTGTAAGGGTATATAGGTTTGCCCCTATAGTTTGAGTAAACCCGACTTTTTTGAAGAGATAGCCCGAAACCAAATTCTTTCGTATCTCCGGAGTGTGCAGAACGTCCTTCAACGTGAGGGTCTTCCCAGAGGTAAACTTCAGTTCCACCTCGCCGGTTCTAAAACTTTCGTGGAGTGGTGATCTCCCAACAGAATATTCTTATCCTTAGTTTCAGTATAAGTTTTAAATAGACTAAGGTCTTGACAGACATGACGCGTCGCGCCAGTGTCTATCCACCACCTTTCACAACCACCGATCACATTTACTTCTGTGATCATGGCGACTAACGGTTCTTCTGTCAGGTTTGCCTGACCAGCAGGACAATGTCTGTTTCTACAGTTCCTAGCCATGTGCCCAGGTTTATTACAATTAAAGCAGATGAACTATACCATTTCTCCTAAAGGGGGCTTCTGTTTTTTCTATTGATTCTGGTTGCTAGAGCCACGGTTCTGACCTTTCCTCTCTGTCCCCTTAGGTTTTTTGTCAGGTTTTATCACGGTAGAGGCAGGTTTCCTAGGTACTGCGTTCACCTCCTCCCTCTGGTCCGATTTCAGGGCTTCCTCCTCAATCCTTAGCTGGGTCAGTTTATCAATAATAACAGCAACTTGGAATTGTTAGTCTAGAGGCATACCTTCAGTAATTATCTCGTGGACTATCTTCTGGAGTTCATGGGATTGGGCCTCCACGGATTTGTCATCCGTCATCTAAAACTTAAGATAACGGCTAATCGCATATTTCTTCAACTCGACCTCCTCGATGTCTTACTTCTTTTGCAAGGCATTCCAGACCTCCTTCGTTGTCTTCATTGTACTGTAGTAGTCATACAGATCATCAGTCAAACCATTTAAAATGAAATTCTTATATAGAAAGTCTTTCTCCTCCCCGTCAGCAGCTTCTTTTATCTGTTGTTCAGTTGGTTCTTTTAAAGGGACGATCGGCTTAGCGCTGGTACAAGCTTCGACAACTTTTTTGACAGTGAGGAAGAACAACATCTTTTGCTTCCACCGCTTGAAGTTCGCTCCGTCGAACCGGAATGGACGGTTGAGGTCAGATATCTCATTGTTGAGACTGAGGGCCATTGATGATGTTGAAACGTCTTAAAATTGTTGGAAATGGCAGGGCCCTCAGAACGACGAACTGTAAATCGTCAAGGCGCGGCAGTCAAGTGAAGAGCAAAATCTGCAAAATATGGGTACCCCTTAGGGCCCAAACCAAAAACACAAGGTCAGAGTACATAAAGGAGACTTCCAACACCAAATTTTCCAATGTGGGGTTCTCCAACCAAAAAAGTCGGTTCCCTCTTTATTTTGAAAGTTAAATTTTCACCAACATAAATGGATTAAATGAGATATAACTCCACTATCCAATTTCCAATTTTAGATTTAACTAAATTAAATTTAAGTTAAAAGGAAAATTTTAATTTAATTTAATTTATTTATTTATAATTAAATTAATTAATCAAATTAAATTAATTTTATATTTTGAATTTCATAAATTCAAATTTTAAATAAATAAATTATTTATTAATTAAACAATTTCATTCATGAATTAATTTAATATCAAATATGAAATTATTAAAACACCTAATTCAAAACATGAATATATTCATGTATTTAATATTTAAACATTTTCATCTCTCCAAAATTGTTTGATTCGTTAATTAAACGTTAATTATATTGAATATAAAAATTCAAATCCTAAAATTGAATTTGAACATTTCAAATTCTCTCAACACGTTATTCTAAGGTTTAATATTTTGCGAGCTAGTAGAGGGACCTAATGAATCACAGATCATGAGTCCCACGACTTGAGATTAATTGGTTAAACGCTTTAAACCGAATTAATATAATATTGGTTAACTACCGAGACACTCCACTGTAGCTCAGTAGTTGCACTCTCCTCATTGTAGATATATTTCTATCAACTTGATTTAACCATAATCAATAAGTCGATTCTTCACAAATTGTTCATATTTACATCTTGACCAAAATTAATAATTTACACCTGTAATACATCTTACTCCTTAGGTCTCCGCTAATCCTTTAACGAAGAATTGGTTTATGGTCCTACCAATAAACCAAGTCTCTCTCAACCATAGACTTGATTAGAAGTATTACAAGATTAGAAGTCCGTATTTAAGGGAATGACCTATCTGCTAACCCTAAGATGGGTAGGAGTGAATTCCGTCTTGTAGGACTATGTCCCCAACTATCTATCTGGTCTTACCCCTAAAATGGGAGGCTTATTGAGCAGCGATGTTGAGGCATTCTCACTCATGCAAATTAAAGGATATTCCCGAATAAACTAGAGTTCATAGTTGGTTCAGAATTGAAATCGAGTTACCTTAGGTCATCAAATTGAAATAGTCAGTTTTGACAGTAAACGATCGTTATAAAGAAAAGTAACTATTTCATGATCTAGTCTTATGCAAGCATCTTTTACATAAGATGCCCACACTCGCATGTCTCCACATGAACAACTTTGGGATCACATCATTTGTATCAACTACAAAGCAGGTCGTATCTATAGTGTCCCCAAGATAAGGTACCCAACCCTATCCATATACTTATTAAAGGGAAACCATCGAAGATTTCAGTGGAAGCGGAGATCGTTCCCATTTTTAATTTCACATAATTGATAAAATTACATAATCAAAATAGAAAAGATTATGCATTAAAACTTAAAAATTATAGCGTGCTTTTTACAAAGAGAATTAAGGAAGAAGAATTACTTATCCTTAAGCCAAATAATTCTTCGTGTTATCCACTCGATCCAGATCACGGTCATCTTCAAACCAATACACCACCACTTGAGAACCCTCTGTATTTTCTTGGGATTGAAAATAATGTAGGAGTGGCAATCTCTACAGTTTTTGGAAGAGGGAAGAGAGGATGAGAGGAAAGATCTCTTTTCTTTTTTTTTTTTTTTTTTTCTGAGAGAACTCTTCACTGTAATCCAGAGGAAGAAGATGGAGAATAGTTCAACTTCAACCACCCTCACTGCACGTCTGTCTAGAGAGAAAATTAAATTAAATTAATTAAATTAAAATTAAATTAAATTAATTAAAATTAAAATTAAAATTAAATTAAATTAAAATAAAATAAAATAAAAATAATTAAATGGAAGGGAGTTGTAACTCCCTCATTTAATTAAATTAAAATAAAATAAAAAAAATAATTAAATTAAATAATTAATTAATTAATTAATTAATTAATTTATATATATATTGAAGGAAACCGGACATGAGGATTTCTATGAGCAGTGGAAGGATCTTTTCAAATTACAATCATATATGAATATTACAATTACAGTCACAAATGAAAACATACGGTTATGCGTAAAACGAAATTACAGCATGCTTTATTATATGATCAAGGGAAGGAATTAACAAACCTTTGAAGACTCATCTTCAAATTCCTTGATCACAAACGCTCGATCATAACAATATAGCAATACACGAACGTTCATCCAACACGGCCACTACACTGCACAATCACAGCGATCTCGAGCTAAGCGATCGCCAAGGTCACGAATACTGTGAATGGCCTCCATAGAACCTCGACCTTGTCGAGTTGAGTATGACACCACCAAGAAGGTTACCTTGGTATTCTTGGTGTGAGAATCCAGAGGGTGGGTTGTGTGGACTTGGTTAGAGGCAAAAAACTGGAGGAAGAACAATCGTGTAAACAATTGAGAAAGTGGGAGATAAAGCAGCCTATGGTATAGGTCGATATCCAATCGTTTAGCTCATCGTCTAGCTGAGTGTCTATCGTGTAAGAATACCCCACGATCGTTTAGCTAACTCCAAGCTGTCGTTTAATAAATCTGATTTACTTGAAAACTATCCGTGAGTAATTTTCGAGATTGGAAATCTCAAATCAACAACTTAGCAAATCTTACTAAAATTAAAAAAACATTTTTCATTTTATCTCACGGTTACCATGAAACCACCAATAACCTCCCACTCAATTGGTTATTAGAGAAAAAGTAATAATTATCCAATAATTAATATTATTATAAATATAAATGATAACTAATGTACCATAATACATTTATAACCTATAATTTTAATATTTCATCTCATGAAACATACAAACCATAGCTCTTTTTCTATTTCATGGCACTTAATGTAAATCTCATTTACATCAATCCTCCACTAGATGTATCTCATACACCACACTGATCATATCATATATAATTGAATTACCTCTTGTCAATTTGAACAATTCAAATCAACAGCAATAATTGATCCTCAGCTTGAATCCATTGAGCTACCAAGGGGACCTTATGGACATGTAGCTCAAAGCTCCAACGGTACGTGAATAACTGACTAAACTCTTTAGTCACGGGATCTACCATCTGTTAACTGTCAGACACTCCATTAAAGACCGACAACTGAACTCTTCTTACTATAGATATATTGTGTGTCCATCTTAACCAATCAACAGTGCGACAATCCTTCACAGATCGCTCGTAAGTACAGCTCGGCTAATAACCCTGTAGTTACATCTAACTCCTTAAGTATCATTGAATCCTCTAATGAACATAAGTCATAGTCCTACCATGATTGAGTCCTTTCTTCCAAAGAGAAGTCGTAGCCACTATGTTCAAGCCTTGGAATTAGCCCTTAAGGGAGCAATCTATTTACTTACATCTGCTTCGGGGAAAGAGTAAATTCCATCTTGTGTAATTGAGTTTCCAGATCCCAAATCAAACAAGTCCCCAAAAAGATAAGCACGTTGAGTTGGCAATCTGGCCACTCTCACCCATACTAATCAAAGGACCACCCTCAAAGGCAAAAGTTCTCAAAACACTCAAGATTGAGGTCGTATCACCTATGGTCATTTAGGTGAGATATAAGTCTCAAGTATCAACGGTGTTATATACAGAGACGAATCATCTTGTAGTCTGGTCTTATACAAACTCTTTGTATAGGACACCCCCCCTCACATGTGCTCCATATGAATAGTCAGGATCTACCATCTATAATAGTTTACAACACTTGAAAACCTCTACAAAACGGGTCGTATCCGTAGTGTCACAAGGATCAGATATCCCACCTTAATCCTTACACTACATACCTATTTAGGTTATCACTTAAGGCATGATCCACTTGTATATCCCATATACATGCTTAAGTTTACATAAGATAACCATGGAGCTTTGTTTATTGGATATGAGTAAATGCCATAATGAAATAACAATTATTTTATTCATAAAACAATGTATATAATTACAAACAACGAGACTCCGGGAGAATTAGGACACCAATCCCAACATATATAATAACTACGTTATTATATATATACTATATATTATATCAAATATAACACATATCCTATAGTTTTATATTGTATCAAATACAAAATAATTTATAGTTTTATTTTCTCTCAACAATGCATGATATTTAATATAAATCATATTTATACTAAATCAATTATATGAATTTCATCCATATAATTGATATTTGAATCATATTCAAATATTTAATTCCTCTAAACTATTTAGGATATTTAACATAAATCATATTTGTATTAAATTTAATTATATGGACCTCGTTCATATAATTAGTATTTGAATCATATTCAAATTCCTCTCAAAATACTTTATATTATAATGTATCTAATACATTATATTAATTATATCACATATAATTAATTTAAATAATTATATCATATATAATTAATTCCCCTCAATTAATTTGAAATTTTCAAATTAATCTAAAATTAATTCTCAATTAAATCCCTATTGAGATACAGAGGGGACCTTATGGACCTGTAGATTGAAATTTCAATAGTACTTGGATAATTTATTAAACTCTTTAATTAAATTACCCAACTTCCATTAACTGTCAGTCTTTTTCACTAAAGACCGACAGCTGCACTCTTCGCACTAGAGATATATTTTTGTGTCCATTGGATATAACCAGTCAACAGCGTGATGACCCTTCATAAATTGCTCGTAATTACAATTGAGTCAAAATTACCATTGTGTCCCTATAGTTACATCTAACTCCTTAAGTACCACTGATTCATCTAATGAACAATAAGTCATAGTCCAACTATGGCCACCCTCTCGGACCAAGAGAGGGTGTGTCACATTATTCAAGCCCCAGAATTAGCCCTTAAGGGAGCAATTTATCTACTTGCCTAGGCAGCAGGGAATGAGTGAATTTTATCTTGTATAGTTGTGTTCCCAGCTCCCCAATTAGAAAAATCCTCAAAATGATAGGCACATTGAGTTGACAATCTGACCACTCTCACCCATACAAATCAAAAGACCGCCTTCATGAGTAGGAGTTCACAACTCACTCAGGATTCAGGTCATGTCACCTACGGTCATCCTAGTGAAACGTAAGTTTCTATTATTAACAGTGTTATATAATGAGACTAACTATTTTGTGGTATGGTCTTATACAAACTCTTTATATAGGATACCACCGCTCACATGTATCCACATGAATGATCAGGATCAGATCATTTATAGCACTTTACAACACTTGTAACATCTACAAAGCGGGTTGTATCCATAGTGTCACCAGGATAAAGTACCCAACCTTATCCATCTATTACAGATCGTTTAGGTTATTATTTAAACAAGACCCACCTGTATGTCTCTACATAATTATTTAAGTATTCGTATTATAGCCATAGGTTCATTAGTTTATTGGATTTATGAATCTACAAATGCAATGTATATGTTTAATAACAACTTTATTGAAAAAATCTCAATAACATCTTTATTGAATAGAAATATGTTTAATGTTTACAAATTGCGAATTTTTGGACATATAACCCAACAAACTCCCACTTAGATAAAAACTTCAGTAGGTCTAAATATATAAAAATATACAATGTTGAGTATGAGAGAATAAATACAATAAACTAGGACATCTATGTACCCATGAATTCTCCCACTTGTCCTAGATTTTTTAAGCTCGTAGTCCTAGTTCAACTGGGTGACTCTCGAATACTTTAGTCGTAAGGGCCTTCGTAAATGGATCAACTAAATTGTCTTCTGAGGCTATCTATGTGACGATCACATCTCCTTGGTGTACTATCTCCCAAATGAGATGGTACTTGCGCTCGATGTGCTTTCCTCGCTTATGGCTTCTTGGTTTTTTTGAGTTGGCAACTGCTCTATTATTATCACAGTAGAAGGTGATTACTGATGAATATTTGGAACTATTTCCAAATCAGTCAAGAACTTCCTAAGCCATCATGCTTTTTTGGTTGTTTCACATGCAACTACATATTCCGCTTTCGTGGTGGAGTCAGTAATACAATTTTGCTTTATACTCCTTCAGACTATAACTTCTTCATTCAGAGTGAATAGTGATCCTGAAGTAGATTTCCTAGTATCCACATCGGTCTAAAAATCATAATCAGTCTATCAGGTAAGGAGTAAATCCTTAGAGCCATATACGAGCATATAGGCCTTCGGTCTCTAAAGGTACTTGAGGATGTTCTTAACGATAATCCAATGACTATATTCAGGATTGGACTGAAACTTGTTGACTATTTCGACTATAGGCGTGTACACAGTCTAACGTACATCAAACTCCCGATTGCTGATGCATAAGGAATTTTTTCATATCCTCAACTTCTTTAGGCGTCTTAGGACACTGTTCCTTAGAAAAATGAATTTCATGTCTAAAAGGTAATAAACCTCTTTTGAAATTTTGCATTTTATATCTAGACAACATCTTATCTATGTAAGATGTTGGAGATAGTGCTAGCATTTTGTTCTTGCGATTCCAAACTATTTGGATTTCAATAACATATTAGGCATCTCCTAAATTTTTCATTTGAAATTGCGATGCTAGCCATTGATGCGTTAATTTTATTAAGTGAAAAGATGGATGAAATGTGTTGGTGGATTGGTTGTGCACTCAAGTTTACCTAGCGGAATTCAAGTGTAAATTCCTCTGAGTTTCCTGGTAAGTCCAGGGTCGAACACAAGGACTTGTGAAAATAGTTGCGTTGGTGATTTTTATGAAAACTTATGGTAACCAGTTAAATAAATCGTTGGGTTTCTTGTTTGCGTTGATGAAAATAAATAACGAATGCGGCAGAGTTTGAAAAGAGTTGGTAAACGGAAAATATGATGAATATGCGATGAACGGGTTGAGAAAAATTTCGAATAACACTCCCGAGAATGCGTCCATGCTTTGTGATCATACAACATGCATACAATAGTAAACCACCTCTCGACGTAAATGCTACGGCTTCTAAGGCTAGAACGCATGCGATAAATATGCGATAAGTCTATAGGGTTTACACATAAACCTCTATCTCTATTTATGCGATGACAACATGACATTCACAAAAATATGCGACCACATACTATCACTCCCATTCCTAGGATGTATGCGATGCAAGTTGACAAACAGAGCTTATCTCTAAGTCACTATCTATTGTTTATGCAAGCATAATCTTGCTCTTTCGAGTCCAGATTCTAACCTAGCTCTCTCGAGACATTAGGTTCTTTCTTTAGATTCTCTCTCGAGTACTCTAAAGGGTATTTTGTACAACATAAAACAAGACAATCGCAAGCAATGAACTTTCTAGGTCATGTTAGCTTAGTTCTTCTCAACCGATTCAACTAGTTTATCTACTCGTGCGTATTAAGAGAGTGGGCAGATGTAGAAATAGAACTTCCATTGAATAGATATGAGATGAAGTACAAATAACAATGCAAGTATAGTAAAGAGCCTGGAGAAATTTCTTGTTGTCAGGCGTTTACAATGTTTCTGTTCGTGCTCTAAAGATATTCTTGCTCTCGCGAGAGTCGGCTCGCTCTCTGCTTTTACACCCTAAGGTTCTCTCTCAAGCTGCCCTTGGCGATCTCCGGCATCACCACTCTTCTCTTGCTCCGCTGTAAAATGGAAAAGAAAACTATGAACAGAAGCACTGATGAATTCATTAACTGATAAACCCCTTTTCTGAAGATTGCACTTGGTATTTATAGGGCATCAAAGGTGAAAGGCGGCTTCTCTCTCTCAGTTGTACATATGAGACAGCTTTAATTCCTTATTGATGTGCTGCATAATTGTTACCGATAAAGCTGAATGTACTTTGTGACCTTATCGACTGTCAACTTAATTTGGATCCGACTGTCTTCAGCTTTCTGTCCCATCACTCTTAATTATCCTGTCACCCGGATGCACCCACCATGTTCCGCTGACCAAGTTGCGTTGATTCTTCTTGGGCGAATGTTTGCGAGCACAATCAATGCAAAGTCTTGCGGTGAAGTTTCGCTTGACCAATGTATTCCTATGATTGCAATCTCTTCATTGCGTTAACGCATATTCTGCACAAAAGTGTAGAGATCAACTGCTCTTATGCGTTGGACGCATGCGACCGCAATACTATAGAATTTATGCTCAATGGATGCAATTTAACATATTTTATCAACACAATCCAACATTGTTTAAGAATTTAGCACTATTATAACGTGCATTTCTGCCCGTTATCACACCTCCAAATTTAAATAATGTTTATCCTCAAGCATAAGTTAAAGATTCCTTTAGCAAGTTAACCGCAAAGTTTTCTTCCCTAGATTTCTCAAGGATACTTCATTCAAATCCTATATACCATAATTTTATTCAAGTCTCTTCTTAAAATATTTCTAAGACTTAGGGATTGCAAACTTAATTTTCAAAAGGACTTTACTAAATTTTGGAACTTCGCATGATTTATTTTAAAAGAAAATTTTCTTCTAGGGTGTCAAATGATTTTATCCTTGCACAAAAATTTTCTTCATTGCTATTTTTTTTTCTGACCTTGACTTATCCGAGTGCCTTGCCTTTGTTTTGGCTTGCCCCCACGTGTGTCATGCGGACATCTAACTATGAAAAATGCACTCTTTCTCATACTAAACTCATACCGATTTGGCAGTGGTGTCGCGGTCATTGATTTATGCGTGATCCTTGATAACTTGTAGAAATACAAGTTATTTATGTTGCCTTATTCAGATATTGCGGCCAAAAGAGAGTAAATATGCGTCAATTGTATGAAAATTAGCTCAGAAATACAATAATTATGAATTATCGTAAATACACCGGCTAACATCATTAAGATGGTAGAAGAGGATATTTCTACGCTGTTTTGCAGGAAACCAAGTCACCGCTTGCGATCAAGGCTCAACGAGAAATTGAACAACGCATCCCTGTCACATTGTGCCCGTCAATCAACAATGAAGAGATGATTAACACAATGATGGCGTAATGCGACAGTCGATCCTGAGCTGAATTTCAACCGCGTGCGGTAATAAAAACAACACCGCATGCGAGCATCAGATAAGCTGAAAGAAAGCAACGAGCATGGCAGATAATAATGACAATGCGGTTTCCGTAGTAAACCAAGGGGTTGTACGACCAACGCAGGATCATGTTTTCCTGGCTTCTGAACGCAACATGCCCATGAGGAATTATGCGGCATAACCTGTATGATTATTTGCCTGGGATTTCGAGGCCTATTGTTGAAGAGAACACAAGGCTTGAAATAAAGTCGGTCATGCTACAAATGATCCAAAACGCAGGGCAATTTGGGGGTCTACAAGGTGAAGACCCGCATGCCCACCTGACCAGCTTTGTCGAAATGTGCGGCAACTTCTCATTACCTGGCATAACCCCGGAGAGTATTAGACTGTATTTGTTCCCTTACACTTTGAGGGACGAAGCCAAGAGATGGGCTCACTCACTGGAGCCAAACGAGATCACATCATATGACCAACTGGTGGAGCGATTCATGAAGAAGTTCTTCCCGCCGGCCATCAACACAAGGCAACGAAAGAACGTGCTAAACTTTGAAAAAATGGAGAATGAGACCCTGAGCACCGCCTGGGTGTGAATTAGAAGATTGGTGAAAAACTGCCTGCATATTGAGATACCCGATTGCGTTTTGATGGAGACCTTTTATAACGGTCTGAATAGATCGATGCAGGCTGTTGCTGATGCCTCCACGGTAGGGGGTTTTATGGACAAAACGTATACTAAGGCTAAAGTCATCCTTGACCGCATATCGCGGAACATGGATGACTGGATTGATGATGGCTATGGAGGCCGAGGCGCCAAACGAAGAAAGAATGAAACTGCCATTGTCCCTACGGAGACAATGACCACATTGGCCGCTCAGATGGCTGCAGTGACCTCCATCCTCCAATCAATGACAATCAATCAAGGAGCCATCTCTCAACAATCAGCGCAACCTGCTGCACCGGCTCAAGTAGCCGTAATAAGTTGTGTTAATTGTTGAGGGGCTCATGTAGCAGAAATGTGCCCATTGAATCTCCAGCAAGTATGCGCCATCCAAAACAACCCCTTCAGCAACACCTACAATCCTGGCTGGAGAAGCCATCCTAACTTTGGTTGGGGAGGCAATCCTAACCAAGGGGGGCCAATCAACCATCAGAGTGGCAGTTGAGGAAATCCTCCTTTTCATCATAACTCGAACCAGAGGCAACCAAGGCAATCACATAACCAGCAACCCTCATCTTCTAACACCTCTAGAAGCTCATTGGCTGTCTCTTATACACATCTAGATGTGTATAAGAGACAGCGCCTGCAGGGATGTGGATTACGCTCATTCAAAAAAACGCATCTTCCGGTCCATATCTCACATCTTTGTTTAATGCTTTCTTTAAATTTCTGTCTTATTGAATTCCTGAATTTTGTCTTTATTGCTTCATTTAATTCATTTCTTGACTTTATAAATTTAATTCTTCATTTATTTCCCTTGCATTTATTTCTATACCGCTTTTAATCCTCTTAACTTTTTTTTTTTGTAATTAATGCATTAGTCCTTTATTGGTGAATGATTGAGTAATAAAGAGATATTTATTGCCACAAGTCATAGCAACTTGCGTTGATGAAAAAAATAATAAACAAATAAATAAAATAAAATAATCAACAACTAGTATGCAAGACGATGATGGATGCATCTTGAACCAAGCAAGGTACGCTTTGCGTTCATCCAACTCAAATGCGTTGAAACCGAGGGGTGTGTTGCGCCCGTATATGTCCTTTGCCCGTCCTTGGCTAAATGCACTATGTTGAGGTAGTGTTGCGCTGGTAGCAATACTGTGCGCCCGATCCTCCAGAAATGCGTTGAATTAAGGGGTGTGTTGCGGGAGTGCATGCGTTGTTGCCCGTCCTCAGCAAAAATGTATTTGCGTTAATAGAAGCGCGGTGTTAATTTTTAGCGTGCACCCATCTGAATCAAATTCAAAAAGATAACATCTCTATTCTTTGATTCTTTGTACAGGCAACAATATTATATTGCATTAATTTTTAATTATTTGTATACTTTGTTAATATTCAATACAAATGAGTACATATTCATTCCTTTTTACCTGTGCCTTTCTCTTTATCATCCTTTGACAATATTTGCGATGTTCTAATCTTTTATTTTTTGCATTATTCATTGTGCTGACATGATATAATATATGTTTATACTTAGAAACATTTCTCATACTTTGTAAATTTTGACCAACACTTAGTTAATTCTTAGTTTAGCAGTACTTTACCTTTTATCTTTCAAAGTTCTGCTCAAACCTTCTTTTTGAAATTTTTAGTCTAAGTGTTTGTCTAGTCTATCCAAACAACGCAATGAGGACCTTGCTCATCTTTAAAATTGGGGGTGGGGAAGGTTTGAGCAGATAAGATCAAGAAAATGTGATCTTCGAGAAAATGTGTTCATATTCCAAAAAAAAAAATTACAAAACTCCAATGTCAGCGCACGGGCAAACCTAAAAAATAATCCCAACCTGATAAGAGTTCAATTGTGAAAGGATCCTACTCGTAGTTGGATGTTCGTATGACTAGGAGCAAGCTAAAACGAAGGTGGGTTTCCAAGAACAATGCAGTATGAAAATAAATGAAATAAAAAGAAAATAAAAGAATGTAAGAGACAACTCCTCTGAATATCATGAGTTAAAATTGAGATTGGCACATAATCGTAGTTGGATGTTCGCATGACACCCATGGAAACAAACCAAAACGAAAGGTGTAACCATGACCAACAGTCTCTAATAAATGACGCAAAGTTTGACCACTGCATATAGACATATCAAGTCGTTTTGACAAAGAAGAGATAAACAATCTATTTTAAAAACTAGAAAAGCATCTTTGAGCAGAATTTTGTTATATAGAAGAATAAAGTAGGGCTTTGTTAAGAATTAGTAAGTGTATCATTCGGAGCAACCAATCGACGCAAAAATATAAGATAGGAATTGAGCATTATTGTCTTAGCAGAAGATATGCTTGAGGACAAGCATATATCTAAATTTGGGGGTGTGATAACTTGTAGAAATACAAGTTATTTATGCTACCTTATTCAGATATTGCGGCCAAAAGAGAGTAAATATGCGTCAATTGTATGAAAATTAGCTCAGAAATACAATAATTATGAATTATCGCAAATACACCCACTAACATCATTAAGATGGTAGAAGAGGATATTTCTACGTTGTTTTGCAGGAAACCAAGTCACCGCTTGCGATCAAGGCTCAATGAGAAATTGAACAATGCATCTTTGTCACATTGCACCCGTCAATCAACAATGAAGAGATGATTAACACAATGACGGCGCAATGCGACAGTCGATCCCGAGCTGAATTTCAACTGCATGCGGTAATAAAAACAACACCCATGCGAGCACCCAATCGAAAGATGCAGCTGAGCAACGCAAACGTGGAGGATTGTGACACGTGTATAACTAACCGTTGTGCAGATTTGATGGTCTGATTACATGATTACATAACAGAAGGAATATTTATTCCTCCATCTTCGAAATTTCCATAAGTGGGGTCCACAAGCCAAGAGTCAAAGCTTTTCACCTATAAATACTCCTATAGAATTCAGAGGGGGTATACTTGATACGGGGGTATACTTGATACGAGAGCTAATTGATGCTAGATTATTGAGAGAGAGGCTGAGCTGAGTACTGATTGGAATAAATTCGGGAAGAGAAGAGATAAGGTCGAGAGGTGAGTCTCGGTGCAATTCTGCCAAATCCCCGTCGTGAAGCTCTGTGCTTAGATCTTTGCTACCATTTGAACAAGCCTGAGAGGGAAGCTCATCCTTCCGCACGATCCATCCACATCGGCAAGTAAATCTCCATCCAGATTGGCACCAAGTCGTTGGCGCTTATTTGTATTTGTTTCTAACTCTATTTCATCAATTGCATTTCATTCTCTTAATCCTTTCATTCACAAATCATGTATCAGACGCTAAATAGTTTTGTTGAATGTCTCGATCATTTCCACTTCCACTTCTCTGTCTCTTTCCAGTCCTCCATTAATCATTTTCTCTATCAAATTTTCTTAATCCCTTGGTAATGAATATGAATTAAACGAGTAACTTAATCTGTGATAAAGAGATAAATGCATTTAGCTAAGGCATGCTAGACGACATCTTCACCTGTGAGAGCAGAAGTGAAGATGCCATTCTGATCTACCGAGAGAAGGTTAGAAGAATGCGTTAACTAAAGCGAGTAGTACTTCCAGAGATGGAAGCAACCTTGCGTTCATTACGTTCGTCCCTGTTTCACCACAGAGATGTAGGAACGCGGCCGATCACTGAGAGGTGTATGCCAAGGGAAAAACAGAACCGTATTTGTATCTTTAACGCAATTAAGGAACTTGCGCTGTTTGTATTAATTATCTTTTCTGTTTCTGCTTCGCACATAAGACTTGCCACCACATAACACAATCTTTGTAGATTCTTCACAATCAGCCTCAACCTCGGTATCTTGTATTATGAAATCTGTACCTTGTATCATCTTAGCTTAAGTTTACTTTATCGCAATTTATTTTATTATCGCATTTTTACCGCTTTACTTTACTTTATCGCATGTTTATTACTTGTACACAAAACTCTTTTATAAATTGAAAAACCCCTGGTTGCATGTATCACAAACATAACGCAATAACTTCAAACAGTCCCTGTGTTTGACCTCGGATCATACCAAGAAACTTGTGGTGGAATTATACTTGGTTCCAACGTAAGGAAACTTGTGACAACGCACAGCATACTACAAGAACATTCATTATTAACGCATATCTAGAAGTAGTATCGCATGGACTTGAACCTTGCTTGTAGTTTATATAACTACAATTTGCGTTACAATCCTGGTGACTTACTTTCGTTTTGGCTTGCCCCCACGTGTGTCATGTGGACATCCAGCTACAGGTAAGTTCCTTTCATAACTTAACTCTTATCAACAAGGGTTTCCCATTGCATTGACAGTGGAGTAGTTATTCTCAAAAAATTATTATTATTATTATTATTTTTTGTAGAAATAGTAAGGTCGAAAATAAATACCTCACCCCCAAATTTAAAATGCAGCAATGTCCTCATTGCCAAAAGAAATTAAAATAGGTCATGCGATGGTCGTAGAATGCTTGTAAAGAGAGTTTGAAAGAAAGTTAGCAAACCCTTAACTTCTAGAAATATTTCATGAGGTGATTATTTTAAGACTAAGTTGACTCTAGTGTATACGAAAGAAATAGAAGTAGATTTATCATCATTGAAATCATACTTGGATAAGAAACAGAATGTGGTAACTCACTAAATTTATCTATATCAAATGATAGCGGTGATTAAAGGGGATGCGGTGATAAAATTTTGAAAACTAAAATGCAATGTGATAGCGCAAAATTAGAGATAGAGCTAAGAAAGAGTACACCCTCAAATTTTGTGTTGTCGCCCGCATGGTATTGACGCATCCATCTTTGCAGCGATCACTCTTCGTTGGGTTGCGGTGATGTAATAAGATAAGTGTTGCTTCGCGTAACATTTCCGCAATCCAACGCCTCGATCGTTGTAAGAAAAAAAAAGAGGGTCAAATTATTTTAAACAAAAATAAAAATCGTTAACACAATTTTTTTCTTTTTTTCTTTTTTTTTTTGTAGAAATGATAGTGATAGTATGCAATCATAATTGAAAAGATAGTGAAAATTTCGAACTGGGAGACTACCGCCGCATCACTTACGGCGCATGCAATTGCCTCTACCTACTTGGAAAATAGTCGACAGCTAATAAAATATAGTGCTTACCGGTTTGAAGGAGGGAATGGTCCCATGAAATCAATCCTCAAATAGTTCCAGCTCCAAGATAATGTTCATTGGCATTGCGTTCTTCCATGAAATGTTGCCTGTGCGTTGATACCGATGACATTTCATTGCATAGTCAGCAGCATCCATAAACAATGAAGGCCAAAAGAATCCACTTTGCAAAGCTTTGGCTGCAGTACGTTGCCCTCCAAAGTGCCCTCTATAAGGCAAATCGTGGCACTGTGAGAATATGCGTTGTTGAGCTGCATCTGGTACGCATAATCGAATGATTTGGTCTGCACCTCTTCTATACAGATTCGGCTCATCCCAATAATAGTGTCTGCATTCATTCTTGAGCTTCTTCCGTTGATGGTAGGTGTAATCTTCAGGGAATTGTTCACAAACCAAATAATTAACGATGTCCACATACCAGGGCAATTCTTCTATGTGAAACAGCTACTCATCTGGAAACACAGCACTCACTTTAGATTCATTGCGGTCAACCTCGGGATTTTCCAGTCTGGACAAGTGATCTGCAACTTGATTCTCTGTCCCCTTCTAATCAATTATCTCGATATCAAATTCTTGAAGGAGGAGAACCCATCTAATCAACCTCGGCTTTGCGTCCTTTTTTATCATCAAGTATTTGATTGTCGAGTGATCAGTGTGAATGAGTACATTGGTTCCCAATAGATATGTCCGAAAATTTTCCAATGCAAAAATCATAGCTAGGAGTTCTTTTTCAGTGGTAGTATAATTGATTTGAGCAGGATTTAGAGTTTTACTCGCATATGCGATGGGGTGCAAAATAATTTTTTCTTTTGCAATAATACGGCTCCCATCGTATACCCGCTTGCGTCACACATGATTTCGAACGGTAATGTCCAATCCAGCGCAATCAAGACGGGCGCGGTAATCAGCGCATCTTTTAAAACTTGGAATGCGTTGATGAAATTGTTGTCAAATTCAAACCTTCTATCCGCCTCTAACAACTCACTCAGTTGTCGTGCTATTTTAGAAAAGTCCTTGACGAATCGTTTGTAAAATCCAAAATTTCTGTCCGCCTCTAACAACGGACTCAGTGGTTAGCGTGCCCCAAGAAGCTTCGCACAGCCTTCACGCTGGTTGGAGGTGGAAGCTTTTCAATTGCGTCGATCTTTGCTTTTCCACCGTTTTCACCATGAAGTGACATTTTTCCTAGTTGAGCACCAGGTTCATCTCTTCATATCTTTTCAGAATTTTCTCCAAATTGGCCAGGCAGACTTCATAAGTGTTCCCATAAACAGAGAAGTCATCCATAAATATTTCCACTGAGTCTTCGAGAAAATCTGAAAAGATCACCCTCATACACCTCTAAAACGTGCTCGGCGCATTGCAGAGACCAAACGGCATGTAGTTAAAAGCGAATGTCCCATATGGGCAGGTGAATGTGGTGTTGTCTTGGTCTTTGGGAGCTATCATGATTTGATTGTACCTGGCATATCCATCCAAGAAGCAATAAAAATCGTTCCCTGCTAATCTGTCTAGCATCTGATCGATGAATGGCAGAGGGAAGTGATCTTTCTTTATGGCCGCATTCAATTTGCGGTAGTCCATACATATGTGCCATCCAGTGATGGTTCTTTGCGGTATCAATTCATTGTTCTCATTGGGGACTACCTTCACTCCGCCCTTCTTCGGCACACATTGCATGGGCTGACCCACGTGCGATCTGCAATAGGATAGATAATGCCCGCATCCATCCATTTGATAATCTCCTTTTTGACGACTTCCTTCATCACAGGGTTGAGTCTGCGTTGATTTTCAATAGTTGTTTTGTGGTCATCCTCAAGACGAATGTGGTGCATGCAGTATGCAGGGCTAATTCCTCTGATGTCAGCGAGCGTCCAACCAATTGCTCGCACATGTTTCTTGAGAATGCTCAACAACACATTCTTTTGATCTTCGTTGAGCACAGAGGAAATTATCACTAGCAGCTTCTCATTCTGCCTCAGAAATGCGTACTTCAAATGTGTTGGTAGGGTCTTCAGTTCAAGTGTTGATGGTTCCACGAGGGAAGGTTGCGTTGTTTTTCTTTCTTCTTTCGGCTTTTCTTCTTGTGTTGCAATCATTTCTTCTTCTTTGTTTGTTTTTGCTATGATCGCATTGCAGGCAGCTACGGATGCATTAGCATCCTCTTCTTGACACTCTTCATCAAACTTTTCTTCTTCAATCAAATTTAAGTCATCGTCAGAATCTTGTAGGTCTTCCTCGTCTGGGAATTTTATGGCACGAATTATGTTAAATTTGAGCTTCTATCCGTTTATGCTCAAAGTGATTTCTCCCTTGTGCCCATCAATTTGAGCACAACCCATTGATAAGAAAGGTCGCCCCAAAATGATGGGCACATCTTTGTCGGCCTCATAAACTAGAATGATGAATTCAGGTGGCAAAATAAATTTATCAATCGTGATCACATATCCTTCACCTTACCTTCTGAATGAACTAGAAATCTATCAGTCAATTGAAGAGTCACTAATGTAGGCATGTGTTGCCCCACATTCAATTGTCTAAAGATTGACAGCGGCATCAAATTTATGTTGACCCCCAAGTCACATAAGGCTTGCCCAATATAGAGTCCTCCTATGGAGCAAGGAATAGTGAAGCTCTCAGAATCGCTCATCTTCGGTGGAATAATAGATTTGGAACTTTGCATTAATGCCACCATGGCAAATTTTCCAGTGCCTCTTTTCTTAGTTACCATGTCCTTCAGAAACTTGACATAGACAGACATTTCCTCAATCGTTTCATTGAAAGGAATGTTAACATGTAATTTCTTTAACATAGATAAGAAGCATTGGTATTGTACCTCTTCGTTTTTCTTCTTTCTTAGTCTCGGAGGGAAAGGTGGTAACTAGACTTTCACAGTTCCCGTTTCATTTGACTTTGAGGTCGACGTAACCTCAGGTTCCACTGTTTCATTCTCTCTTTCTTCTTCTTGCGTTACCGCAATCTCGGGCTCAGTTGCGATGGAAGTTGTTCTACTCTGATCCTTCTTTTCTCCCTCCACAGTCTTTCCATTATGTAATGTCACAACCTGACATTGCTCCTTACCTAATCCCCCTGGGTTGCGTGGAAGCTCAATAGAACTTGGCAATGCCCCTTGCGGTCGACTCTTCAGCTCAATCGCAATCTGGCCCATTTGCAATTCAAAGTTGCGAATGAACATAGCACGAATTTGAAGCACTGTCTCGTTTTTCTCTATATATTGCTTCAATAGGCTCTCTAGAGAAGAAGATTGCGTTCGTTGCTTTGCTGACCGTTGTTGCATTGGAAGAAACCTGGTGGCACTTCTTTTTGCGCCATATATTGAAAATTTTGTTGTTGATTCTTCCAACCAAAATTGGGATGATTTCTCCTCCTGGGGTTGTAAGTGTTTGAAAAGGGATTATTCTTTACAAAATATACAGACTGTGGATTTTTCGGGCAATCTTCCATCGCATGCCCATCATCGCAAGTCACACACCTTGCGGTGTTTTGACTTATTGCGTTAATTTGCCCAACTTGTGGTGTTGGGCTGCTGATCGCCATTCCTTGATACAAATTCATCATTGCGGTCATTTGGTTTTGTAACGAAATAATGGCGCCGTTATTTGTGTCAGAATCTTTGAGTCTCAATCTCTTATCACTCTTCCTCCAGTCTTCATGGTTCATAGAGATGTGGTACAGAATATTCTTTGCCTCCTCGTAAGTTTTGTCAAGCAGACCACTAGCGGCTACCGAGATGTGGTTCATGAATATTCTTTTTCATGAATTTCTCCACTACCTGCTCCCAAGAAGTAATCTCTCCTGGTTCGAGTGAATAAGCCCACTTCCTAGCCTGATCACAGAGAGAAAATGGGAACAATGTTAGTCGAACTTCTTCAGTAAAGATGTTCGGGAACACAAAAGTATTGCAGATTTCAATAAAACTTCGGAGGTGGGCATGCGAATCCTCGCCACGCCTTCCTCCGAATTGACCTGCAGTCTGGATTATCTGCAGCATCAACGGTTTCATCTCGAATCTGCTTCCGTCAAAGGAAGGCCTCATGATTCCCGGAGAGAAATCATAGAGGTTTGGCGATGCATAGTCCCTAATGAGCCTATTGCAATCGTTTTCCAACAGAATCAGATTCGCCATGACATTATTATCATTTGGTGCTCCACCTCTAGGCCTGTCTCTTATACACATCTAGATGTGTATAAGAGACAGGAGAAATCATAGAGGTTTGGCGATGCATAGTCCCTAATGAGCCTATTGCAATCGTTTTCCAACAGAATCAGATTCGCCATGACATTATTATCATTTGGTGCTCCACCTCCAAGCTGCTTCGCCATCTCTTCTTTCTCTTATACACATCTAGATGTGTATAAGAGACGTCTCGTAGTCTCCTTTGAAATGTTCTCTCAATCTCTGGGTCGTAGTTCGCCAGAGATTGAGAGTTCTGTAAAGAAATCACAAAAATTACCGTTAACAACTATTTTGCCGAAGTCCCCAGCAATGGCGCCAAAAACTTGATGCGTTAATTTTATTAAATGAAAAGATGGATGAAATGCGTTGATGGATTGCACTGTGCACTCAAGTTTCCACAGTGGAATTCAAGTGTAAATTCTTCTGATTTTTCTGGTAAGTACAGGGTCGAACACAAGAACTTGTGAAAATAATTGCGTTGGTGATTTTTATAAAAACTTGCGGTAATCGGTTAAATAAATCATTGGGTTTGTTATTTGCATTGATGAAAAAAATAACGAATGCGGCAGAGTTTGAAAAGAGTTGGTAAACCGGAAATACGATGAATATGCAATGAACGGGTTGAGAAAAGTTTCGGTTAACACTCCCGAGAATGCGTCCATGCTTTTCAATCATGCAACATGCATACAATAGTAAACCACCTCTCGGTGTGAATGCTACGGCTTCTAAGACTAGAACGCATGCGATAAATATGCGATAAGTCTACAGGGTTTACACATAAACCTCTATCTCTATTTATGTGATGACAACATGACATTCACACAAATATGCAACCACATACTATCACTCCCATTCCTATGATGCATGCCATGCAAGTTGACAAACAGAGCTTATCTCTAAGTCTCCATCTCTTGTTTATGCAAGTCTAATCTTGCTCTTTCCAGTCTAGATTCTAACCTAACTCTCTCGAGACATTAGGTTCTTTCTTTAGATTCTCTCTCGAGTACTCTAAAGGGTATTTTGCACAACATAAAACAAGACAATCGCAAGCAATGAACTTTCTAGGTCATGTTAGCTTAGTTCTTCTCAACCCATTCAACTAGTTTAGCTACTCGTGCGTATTAAGAGAGTGAGCAGATGTAGAAATAGAACTTCCATTGAATAGAGATGAGATGAAGTATAAATAACAATGCAAGTATAGTAAATAGCCTAGAGCAATTTCTTGCTGCCAGGCGTTTACACTGTTTCTACTCATGCTCTAAAGATATTCTCGCTTTCGCCAGAGTCGGTCCTCTCTCTGCTCTTACGCCCCAAGCTTCTCTCTCGAGCTGCCCGGGGCCATCTTCAGCGTCACCACTCTTCTCTTGCTTCGCCGTAAAATGGAAAATAAAACTATGAACAGAAACACTAATGAATTCGTTAACTGATCGACCCCTTTTCTAAAGATTGCACTTGGTATTTATAGGGCATCAAAGGTGAAAGGCGGTTTCTCTCTCCCGGTTGTACAGATGGGACAGCTTTAATTCCTGATTGACGCGTTGGATGATTGTTACCGATAAAGCTAAATGTACTTTGTGACCATTATCGGCTGTTAACTTAATTTGGCTCCGACTGTCATCAGCTTTCTGTCTCATTGCTCTTAATTATCCTATCACCCGGATGCGTCCACCATGTTGCGTTGACCAAGTTGCGATGATTCTTCTTGGGCGAATATTTTCAAGCATGATCAACGCAAAGTCTTGCGGTGAAGTTGCGCTCGACCAATGTATTCCTATGATCGCAATCTCTGCATTGCGTTAACGCATATTCTGCACAAAAATGTAGAGATCAACTGCTCTTATACATTGGACACATACGACCGCAATATTATAGAATTTATGCTCAATGGACACAATTTAACATATTTTATCAACGGAATCCAATATTGTTTAAGAACTTAGCACTATGATAATGTGCATTTCTGCCCGTTATCAGCCATTTTTTGACGTCAACCGGGAATCCTATCTCATTCCCAATAAGTAGGATATCATCAACATATAGTACCAGAAAAGCTACAGTTTTGTCGACAATTTTCTTGTAAACACAAGGTTCATCAACGTTTTGTTCAAAGTCATAAGATTTGATTGTAGTGTCAAATCTTATATTCCAAGGTCGAAATGCTTGTTTTAACCCATAATGGACCTTTTAAGCTTGCAAACATTTTTCTCTTGACCCTGATCAATGAACCCTTCTGGTTGAGACATGTAGATACTTTCTTCATGATAACCATTTAGAAAGGTTGTCTTGACATCCATATGCCATATTTCATAATCATAAAAGGTGACAATAGATAAAAGTATTCGAATAGACTTGATCATGGCAACAGGGGAGAAGGTTTTTTTCATAGTCTACCTCCTCTCTTTGGATAAATTCTTTTACCACGAGTCTAGCTTTGTAGGTATGTAACTTACCAACTTGGTCTCATTTTCTCTTGTAGATCCATTTACAACCAATAGGTTTTACACCATCTAGTTGATCTACAAGTTCCCAATCAATAGATTTTATTACTTCACATTGCTCATGCATGCTCATAAAACCAGTTTGACAACGCTCAATAATCCGGCTATAATCTCTAGGTAGCAGGTGTTCCGCAAACCATCAACTTAAGTACCTCCAACCTTAGACAAAATTATAGTCCAATTGAGTTTGTTACTAGATTTTTACAAGATAACGACCTATTTTAACTATTAAACCAAATTGTTATTTGTTAACCCTAAGTGAGCATGCATTTTATCTTTGTTATAGATTTTAAATATCTAATTCATTTTATAACACTTTATAAAACCACAGACATGCTATAACATTCATCAAGCATTCCACAATTTAATATAACCATTATATTAATAATATGAAATCCTAAATCATGCATACTATATATTATAATATATTATAACATACTTTCAACGCATGATTCATGCTTCCTTTTGTGGGATTTTAAATCTAAATGACATACTTTATGCACATACAAGATTTAATTTAAGTAAACATGCATTCAAAATGTATAAATAATTAAACATACACTGAAATAGACTAGTTTTGGCATCCTAAGCAAGCAAAAACCAAAAATTATTATAAAATAAATAAATACAGATCTTGAATCGCCTGAATCGTCTTGAACTGCCTGACCCGACCCGAACCACTTGATCCAGACCTCCAAGGAAGAAATTTGGGTTGAACCAGTCTGAAACAAATTGAACCGGACCTCCAAATATGTGTATACACGATAACCACCTTATCATATAATATAGATTAAACTATACGTTATATCAAATATAACACATAACTTATAGTTTATATTGTATCAAATACAATATAACCTATAGTTTTATTTCTCTCATACGTGTACGATATTTAATATAAATCATATTTATACTAAATTTAATTATGTGAATCTCATTCATATAATTAATATTTGAATCATATTCAAATATTTATTTCCTCTTAAATAAACTTTATATTATTATGTATCAAATACATTATATTAATTATATCAAATATATAATCAATTTAATTATATCACATTTAACTGATTCCCTTAATTAATTTGAACGATTCAAATTAATCCAAAATTAATTCTCAATAATCTTTGTTGAGCTACAGAGGGAACTTTATGGACTTGTAGATTGAAGCTCCAATGGTACTTGGATAATTAATTAAACTTTTTAATTAAATTACATCCATTAACTGTCGGTCACTCCACTAAAGACCGACAACTGCACTCTTTGCACTATAGATATATTTCTGTGTCCATTGGATATAACCAATCAACGGTGCAATAACCCTTCACAAATTGCTCGTAAGTACAGTTGGGCCAAAACTACCATTTTGCCCCTATAGTTACATCTAACTTCTTAAGTACCACTGATTCCTCTAATGAACAATAAGTCAAAGTCCAACTATGACTAAACCCCTCTCGAGCCAAGAGAGTGTGTGGCGCCACATTGTTCAAACCCCAGAATCAGCCCTTAAAGGAGCAATTTATATACTTATTCAAACATTAGGGAATGAGTGAATTTTGTCTTGTGTAGCTATATTCCCAGCTCTCCAATCATATGAATCCTTAAAATGGTAGGCTTATTGAGTTAGGATTTGCCCACTCTCACTCATACAAATCAAAGGACCACCTTCATAAGCAGGAGTTCACAACTCACTCAGGATTCAGGTTATGTCACCTATGGTCATCCTGGTTAAATGTAAGTCTCTATTATGAATGGTGTTACATAGTGAGATTAGTCATTTCGTGGTTTGGTCTTATACAAGCTCCTTTGTATAGAATACCCCCGCTCACATGTCTCTATATGAATGATAGAGAACATATCATTTGCGATACTTTACAACAATTATAACATCTACAAAACGGGTCATATTCATAGTGTCACTAGGATAAAGTATCCAACCTTATCCATCTACTACAAACCATTTCGGTTATCACTTAAACGTGATCCACCTGTATGTCTCTACATACATGTTTAAGCTCAGATGACAGCCTTGGTGAAAGATCCAATTAAGGGTCCTTGAGCGGAAGTTGGATCGTCCCAATTCCCAAAATTTCACAAAACAGAATTTTACAGAAAAAAAAAAACAGATATTATGCATTTAATTAAATAACTACAACAAGCTGGAAAAACAAACAAAAAATAGTAGATTTGGGTTTAGAACCCTTACCTTTGAAGAATCCAATCTTCACATTAAATCCTCTTCAAAAGGGCACCACCACAATGGCTACCATGGTATTATCAAGGATTAGAATCCAAGAGGAGTGGGCTCTGACTATTTTGGTTGAGAGGGAAGGGATTTTCTTCTTAGAAAGGAGGAAGAGGAAGGATTGGGTTTTTCACATAACGTTTCTGTCTAGAGAGAAACTCTGTGTCCAATTTTCACAAAACTGCACCGAATGAGGGATAACTTTCCACTCTCACGTCTGAGAGAGCAAAAGTTAAGGAGGGAGTTTCCTCCCATAACTAGTTTTAAAAAAAAACAAAAATGAAAAAAATAATATTTATTTAATAAAATATTTAATATATATATATTAAACTATATGTTATATAACATATAATCTATAATTTCTATATTGTATCAAATACAATATAATCTATAGTTTCCTTTCTCTCACCAATAACATTTAATGTAAATCACATTTACATTAAATTTAACAATGTGAATTCAATTCATATCATTAATATTTGAATCATATTCAAATATTTATTTCCTCTCATTAATATTATAATGTATCAAATACATTATAGTAATTATACCATATGTAATTAGAATTAATTAGATCACATATAATTAACTAATTCCCTCAATTAATTTGAACAATTAAAATTAATAAAAAAAATTGATTCTCATTAATTCCCGTTGAGCTACCGAGGGGACCTCATGGACCTATAGCTTGAAGCTCTAATGGTACGTGAATAATTAATTAAACTCTTTAATTAAATTATTCGTCATCTGTTAACCATCGGACACTTCACTAAAGACCGATAGTTGTACTTTTTGCACTTCAAATATATTTTTGTGTCCATTGGATATTACCAATCAACAGTACAATGACCCTTATCAATCAACAATTGTAACATCTACAAAGCAGGCCATACTCGTAGGTCACCATGATAAGGTATCCAACCTTATCCATCAACTACAGACCATTTAAGTTATCACTTAAACATGATCTACTTATATGTTTCTACATACGTGTTTAAGCTACAAGATAACTTTGGATGTTAGTTTATTGGTTTCTTATTAATGTAACTAATTTTGAAATCAAACATCACATATTTTATTACATAAATAAAAAGTTTGAACAATACAATTACAAACTATATAGTTATAATCCAACAGGATAAACCCTAGCTCCATATCGGGGTTTTTGTACTGATTTTCTAAATTGGGGGGGAGGGGGGATGAGATTTGTCCCGATTTTTGGAAATAAGATTCTTTGACCATTTGTCGATGTCAAATTCAGGTGAAATTACCAAAACAAAACGCTCATGCACACATGGATTGACTCCCTCACTATTTTTCCTCTCGAGGATAGGTTTTATCTCTCCTTTTCTCTTAGGGTTTCATTCTTTGGTGCTTCATCTCGTTCTCTGGCGCTAGATCTCATTCTCCGCGCTTGGTCTCTTGTTCTCTCGCTCTTCACAATAAGTCTCACTATGCAACACAATGGGAAAAAAAATAGAAGATGAAGAAGGTCGGAGATGAAAAGTGTGGTCTCACTAGAGAAGAAACATGGGGGCTCGCCAAATTCGATTTGCTTGGTAACTCAAAGAATTTGGTCTAATTTAGTGGTCTAGTTGCTTGCTGGAGAAGAAGAGAATAAGAGGGGGGAAAAGAAAGAAAATGTGAAGATGGGGGAAGAGAAAAAAAAGTGAGAGTAATTTTGTAAAATTTCTTGAGGATGATGTAAGCAAGAGGAAAAAAAAAAAACTTAAAAAGGTGTGCCTGGTGATGATATGAGTTGAGATATAAACTCAACTCAATGTTTGGGAGGGAAATTTGATATGTCATCGATATTTTATACCATACCCACCAATAGTATACTTAGCCCTCATCACCACTGATGCACACATTGCTACTTCCACCACCATTTGCAGTGGCTAACTTCGATGAACAACTCCGGTGACCATTGTTGATACCCAACTCTAACCACATCCAATACACCACCATTGATGGCCAACTCCGGCGACCTCTAACGATGACCACCTCCACCAACTCCAACAATCATTAGTTCATAGTATCTTATAGTCGTTCTTTATAGTAATTTGACGTTACCAACAACACTTTTAGCATATAACAAATAAAAAAAACTTGTATATAAAAACACTTTTAAGAAAGAGTTGCCAAACAAATGGGTATTTTTATTTTAAACAGTTTTATCAAAAAGTGTATAAATTAAAATAACTTTTTGAATTTTGTTTCCAATTTAATCTAAACAGAAGCTTGTATCGTGACAAAAAGATTATAACTAGAGTTTGGGAGGTAAAGAAAGTTGTCGAATATATCTATTAGATAGAGGCTTTTTTTATCTTATAATTGGGTTGGAAAATGTGACTTTTGTTACATAGTTTTTGTGACAATCATGTAACATGACATTAGTGGGGTCATTATAGTACGATTACATTATAAGATATTTCATTGACAATATAAATCCAAAATTTTTTTGTCCAATGAATCAAATATAATTTTGTTCAACTTAACTAGAAATGTTACATGCACAAATTTGTAAGATGATTGTTTAAATTTAAAAATAAAATAAAATGCATGATACAAAAGTAAACCGTTAACACCACTTCCCAAAACTCCTAGCAATATATATGTACTTTAAAAAAACAATAAAATAAAATGTGATCCATAGTTTATTAAAAAAAAACATGTAGAATTATTAGATAAAAGAATTGCAAACAAAAATAATCACTATAAAAATATGTTATTTGTGTAAAAAAAAAAAAGCCTTGAATAACATGTTACCCCAAATATCCAAATGTTACCTCAAATATCAAGGCACAAATATATGAACTCCAAAATCTACAAACTTTAATGGGTTGTTTGGGGTGCTGAGTTAAGATAGGATATCTGGAGTTCATATCTCTGTGCTTGGGGTGTAGAGTTATTTGGTCTGAGTTCATATGTCTGTGCTTAGAGTGCAGAGTTGAGTTTATATGTCTGCATATCTGATGCAGTTTTTTGAACTCTAAATAATATGCTTTTATGATTACTTTTCTTGTTTTGAAATTTTTTTAGTCAATAATTATAATCTTTGTTTGAATAAAATATGGATTGCAATTTTTTTCTTTTAATTTTTAAAACTTTTATTTCTTTCTTTCTTTCTTTCTTCCTATGCAATGAACAACAATTAACTCATTACATTTCTTGTAGATGTATGGTTAAATAAAATGAGAAACTAAAGCGAAATCACAACTTTTGATTCTAGTTAATTTTTCTCCATGAATTTCATTATCATTTTCTTCATTTTCTTCTTTTTCCTATTGTTATTGTATATTTTTACTATGTCATGAATTTTTTTAATTAAATCTCCCCCATCATCATAAAAACTAATGGAATGTCAAAAGATTTCTTCAACAGTTTCACTTTCATTTCCTCAAAATTTGAAGGATCATCATAGAAAAAATCTCTATTTTTCACTAATTATTGCTGGAAAATGTTACGAGAAATTTTTTTCATTTTATAGTTTTTTTGTTATATGTTACATACTTTTAAACTACATTCATACCTTTCGTCTAAATATTCTTAACACTCGTTTGATATGTGAATTCATTACGTATAAATGTTGCACTTAATGTAGACAAAATAATATTTTTTATATAACAACATACTTTAACAGTCACCAGTCTTATAGTAATCGAAAGTGGTTGTCAAAGTTGATTATTAAAGATGATTTTTGTTGGACTTTGTAGTAAGAGGTGGTTGTCGAATACTGAAGTTGATCACATGAAGATGTATTAGAGTTGGTTGTTGAAGTTTTTCATTAGAGGTGGTTTTCAAATCATGAAGTTGGTCGGATGAAAGTGGTCATCGAAGTTAATCATCGAAATGATTTTTGCTAAAGATTGTAGTCGAAGGTGACTGTTAGAGCCCAAAGTTAGTCGCATGAAGGTGGTATTAAAGTTGGTTGTCGAAGTTTGTCATCGAAAATGGTTGTCGAAGCCTCAAGTTGGTCGTAAGCATTGCTCACTCAAAGCTAATCATCGAAGGTGATTCTCATTGAAGTTTGTAGTTGGAGGTGGTTGTCGGAGCTTGCGAAGGTGGTTATTGGAGTTGGTCATCGGAGTCAATTAGTCGTCGGAGTTGGTAGCACGAAGGTGGTCATCGGAGTTGGATCATCAGAGGTAGTTGTCGAAGGCTAGAATTGGTTATCGGAGTTGGTCGCGCGAAGGTTGTCGGGGCTCAAAGTTGGTCGTCGGAGCTGTAATTTGAAGACTTGTCGGAGTCGTCATCGCCGGAACTGTTATTAGAAGTGGTTGTCGGAGCCCGAAGTTGGTCACAAGAGTTGTTATCGGAGGTGGTTGTCAGAGCCCATAGTTGGTCACTGGAATTGTCATCAGAGGTGGTGTTGGAGCCCGAAGTTAGTTCTCAGAGCGTGACAGTGGTCGATGGGTGGAGATATTGAAAACATGGGAAGAAGGGAAAGTTGGGGTGAGTTGGTAAAATATACCAACTCAACTCAACCAACATTCAAAGTTGGTGGGCTAAACAATGAGTTGGTATATTATACCAACTCAACTCAACTCATGTTGGTGATCCAAACAGCTCCTAAATATCATAGGGGTAACAAGAAAAATAGCATAATTTAACTTTTCTTTTAGACAATTAGCAAACCTACTTTCTATTTGTAAAAATAGCAAACCAGAATAAAAAATAATAATAAATCAAAATTTTAAAAGTCCAGACTGAAGGATTGTATCAACAACAACAGAAGCAACAAGGATCATTAAACACACTAATTCATTAATTTTGGCAAAATATAAAGCATGCTCTCGCAAAACAAGTGAGCTTCATGACATACCTTTGTAGAACTTCTTTAAAGCTCGATCTCCAACTGCAATCTTCTCCAAATCTCATTGCAGACCACCTCAAGATCTTCCCCACTATTCTCTTGGTGCTCTAGATTGAGTTGTGGGACTCAAAATAAGTTTGAATCAAAGGATTTTGAGAAGCGCTCACAGCAACAATCTTATTGAAGAACACTTTCTTCACCATGAATTTTCAACTAAAATTCTCTCTATTTCATGCCTCAAATTCACTCCAATCTCTTCAATATATTGCAGACCATCATGCAAGGAAGAGAGCTACATGTGTTGCAGCTCATGCTTGGAGTAATTAAAGGCAATGGTGATGGATCTTGTGTGAGAAAATGATAACGGGTAGAAATACAAGTTATTATAGCTCAAATAAGTAAAACAATGAGAGAATGCGATAGTAAAAATAAGCAATATCATGTCCAAAACCGCTAAACTGAAGAAATTGCGATCACATGTGCCCATTGCATAAAAACAGTTAATTTACTTATTATATGCAGGAAAAATGCAATGGCGCAAGTAAAATTGTGATCCAAAGGAATTAGACATCAGTGCGCTTGAAGATTGCGATCGTATGTGATCGTGAGAAACTTCTTAAAAAGGTGATCGCATAAAGATTGCGCATCAAGGTGACAGCATAATAAATCATGATAGGATGGAAAGCTGATGACGGTCGAATCTGAATTTAGTTGACAAGCCGTTAAAGCTGTTGGGGTTGATGCCCTAAAGTCTCGTGTCATGTAGTTTGTAAAGAGTTTGTATGAATGCTTATGTTGTTAATATATGATATTTACTTCACATCTTATATTTTTGCTCGGTTACTTGTTTTATTTGCTTTACCAAAAATCAATAAACATAAAATCTCTGGTTATCTATATATGATCAAGCATGTATGCGGTGACATACAAGTGGATCATGTCTTGAGTGATAACCAAAATGGTCTGTAGTATATGGATATAGAGGGAAACCTTATCCTGGTAACGCTCGGATGCGGCCCGTTTTATGGAATGATCACAAGTATTGTTACTTGTCACAGATGGTCTGATCCTGATCATTCGTGTTGGGGACATGCGAGTGGAGGCGTCTTATACAAAAAGTTTGTATAAGACCTGATCACAAAGTGTTAACATCTCGTTATATAACACCGTTCATGACAGAGACTTCACTTCACTAGGATGACCATAGGTAACATGACCTCAATCCTGAGTGAGTTGGGAATTCCTACAATTGAGGGTAGTCCTTTTATTTGTATGGATGCGGGTGGCCAGGTCGCCGATTCAAACCTACCATTTTGGGGATTCGTCTGATTTGGAAGCTGGGAACTCAGCTACACAAGATGGAATTCACTTCTTCCCCGAGGCAGGGGTAAGTAGATAGATAGCTCCCTTAAGGGCTGATTCCGAAGCTTGAACGATGTGGCGCCACACACCTTCTCTTGGCCCGAGAGGTGTTCAAACATAGTTGGACTATGTTGTATTGTTCATTAGAGGAATTAGTGGTACGTAAGGAGTGAGAAGTAACTACAGGGGAAAAACGGTAATTTGGCCCACCTGTACTTACGAGCATTTGTGAAGGGTCATCGTACTCATGATTGGTTATATCCGATGGACACACAAATATATCTGTGGTAAGAAGAGTTCAACTGTTGGTCTTTAGTGGAATGCCTAACAATTAACGGATGGTGGATTTCATAGCTAAAGAGTTTAATCAGCTATTCACGTACTGTTGGAGCTTCGAGCTACAAGTCCATTAGGTCCCCTAGGTAGCTTGGATAAAATCGAGAACCAATGTTTGGGTTAATTTGAAACGTTCAAATTGACAAGAGGAAGTTCGATTATATATGATATAATTAGACTAGTTAATTATATATGATATAATTGGCTAAATGTATGAGATACATTATTGGAGGAAATTAGATATAAATATGATTTATATCAAGTAAAGGATAAAATACTATAGTAGATATGTGATATCAAACTATAGGATAAAAATATAATATGATTATATTTATTAATTAAATAATTGGTTAATTATATGATAATTAAGATTCACTTTCGGACGTGGGTTAGTGGGGCAGCGTCAGTTATTGTAACCGATGAATTAAAATGAAAATATTTTTCATTTTATTCAATCGTTCGAAGAAAAAAGCGAGAGCGCGTTGGTAGTATTGTAAACGATCGCTTAAGTTTTTTCGAGAGCCTATACGATAGCATTCTCTGCCTAAACGATCGTCTACCTCGCGCCTAAATGATCGCACACTATTTTCTACACGATCGCATAGCTTCTCTAAACATCGTTTAATGTGCTGATTTTGCTAAACAATCGTATACCTTATCCTAAACGATAAGCAGCATGCTATGCGATAGCGTGTTCTTCCCTCTCACTTGTTTATCACCTAAACGATCTTGTTTTCCTCCTTCCTCTACAAAATTCACCAAAGACCACGCTTTGGGTTCTCACTCTGAGAATATCTGGGGCTTTTTCTGGTGGTGTCGTCCCCACGGTGTTCGTGCTGCTGCAGTCGACGCTTCCGCTAGGCGTTGGTAGATCGCGTGGAGGTTTTCCACTGCTGTGAGTGCTGAAGTTTGAAGAACATCTTCAACTGGTATGGCAATCTTTCCTTTGTTATTTTGTTGTTCATAGCATGCCTATAATTAGTGTTTGTTTGCATAACTGTATGTTTTGAATGTAAAATGTGTATTTCGGTCACGGTGAGATCGGAGTGATCCAAACATGCTCATGGAACTCTTCGGTAAGAGATCTTTTAAAAGCCACACTGTAGTAAGTACACTCAACTTTCGGTGAGCATTAATCGGTGTATAAGAGCAGGGGATTTAATGACTGCCCATCATGCAATCATTAGAAAGAAAGGCTGCTTCACCTTGAGCTCTATAAATACCAAAGGCCACCATTGTAACAAGGAGGGAACAAGTTAAGAAGTCAGAAAGCCATTAGTCTGTTCACGTACATACTCGTACTAATACTTAGAGGATGGAGATGAGCAAGAAGACGAAGAGGCTGAGAGATCATTCCCGGATAGATCGAGAGGCTGTCAGAAAGCATTACGAAGGAGAGAGGGCCAACACTTGCGATAACAAGAATATACATTTGGAACATAGTTGGAGTGAAAAAGAATAGTGTAAAAGGTCACGGAAAGCAAGACATTGCTTACTGAGCTTCTTATCTCTCAATTCCATTTGCTATTTTGTATTCGGTACTTTATTTATAGAAAATGAAAATCTCATTTCAATCTATGTTCAATCTCTTCATACTTTGCATGAGTAGCTAAATTTCTAAATGGGTTGAGAAGTACTTAGCTAGCATGACTTAAGATTTACATTTTATGCGATCATCTTGTCTTATGTATGCATCATTCACCCTTTAAAGATACTTAAGAGAGTAGTCTAAAGATAGAATCTAGACTTGAGAGAGTCAGATTAGAATCTAGGCTTAAGAGAGTCAGATTAGAACCGCATAAGCGAGAAATAGAAACTTAGACATAAGTTTTATCGCTATTTACACATCGCATGCACCCTAGAAATAGGATATGATTGTATGTAGTCACCTTGTTTTATGTGTGCATCATTCATCATTGCATAGACAAGAATAGAGGCTTAGAAATAAGTCCTATCAACTTTTTTGTATACATCGCATGCGTCCTAAAAATAGGAATGATGGCATCCTGCATTGAGAGATGACGTGCTGTTATTTGTGTGTAGCATGATCGCATAACTTGTGCATAATCTTAGGAAGTGTTAGCTAAACCCCTTCTCAAACTCTTCGTCGCATACTCATTGTAACTCTCGTTTCCATCAACTCCACGTTCAACTCTGTAGCATAGGAAAAATTCTTAATCAAAACACCATCTACTTCATTTGTTTTTACCACTGCAAAGGAATCAAAGTGACTGTCACATATTTACTTAGTAATCCTTGTGTTCGACCCTGGACTTACCAGGAAACCTAATAAGGCTTATACTTAGGTCTTCTTAGAAAAACTTGCATGATCACCGCATAGCACACATCACCGCAAACTCACACCATAACACGTCACAATTTACTCGTATCAGCAAGTAGAAGATGGATAATGGAAAGACTTATTTTTCCATTTGTGCATGTTACCAACTTTTCAATTTCCATCAAAATCAATTTTAAAATCAATTTTGATTTTAAAACTGAAAATTTTAATTAAATTTCATAAATTAATTCTTAAATAATACTAATTAATTTAATATCAAATATTAAATTAATTTTTACACATATCCATCTTCATATATTTAAATCATATTTAAATATTAATTATCCTATTCAGTTCAATTCTAAAATTAAACACGTAATTATATCTCATATAATTATTAATTCTCTTAATTCTAATTTGAATGTTTCAAATTAACTTATCACGCTACTCTAGAGCTAATTTATTTACGAGCTAGTAGGGGGACCTTGCAGACCTATAGATCATGGGCTCCAACGATCCAAGATTAATTAGCTAAACTCATCAGACCAAATTAACCCTCATTCATTAACTAATGGGTCGCTACATTAAAGTCCATAGTTGCACTCCCCTCACTGTAGATATATTATGTCTACACGATTTAACCATAATTAGTAAGTCAACCCTTCACAGGTTGTTCGTAATAACGAATGGGTCAAATTTTTGTTTTACCCCCGAGATTACTTCTTGTTCCTCAAGTTCCTACTGATCCTCTAATGAACAACTGGTTTGTGATCCAATCACTAAACCAAAACTCTTTCAGTCTAGTGAGAGGGTGGGTCCCCTTGTTCAAGACTTGGATTCAGTACTTGAGAGAACAACCTTTCTTCTATCTCTAAATCGGGTAGGCGTGAATTCCATCTTACACCCTATGTCCTCAGCTATTTATTTAGTCTTAACCCTGAAATGGGATGCTTATTGAGTCAGCGCTGTTGAGCCAACCCTCACTTATGCAAATTTAAGGATAATTCCAAATAAACAGGAGTTCATAGTTAGCTCAGGATTAAGATCGAGTTACCTAGGTCATCTAAGTAAAATAGTCAGTCTTATACAGTAAACAACGTTATAAAGTAAGAGTGATTTATTTCTTGGTCTAATCTTATGAAAAATCATTGCATAGGATGCCCCCACTTCTCATACGAATTAGAATCACTTCGTATGTAACACTTTACAACTCTTTGTAACAACTACAGAATAGGCCGTATCCAATAGTATAACCAGAATAAGGTACCTAATCTTATTCATATACTATAGATCATTTTAACTATTTACTCGAACCTAGTCCACTCTTATGTCTCCACATAAAGTTTAAGTACCCATGTAATAGTCATGGGTCTTAGTTTATTGGATTTAGACTTTCATGTATACAATTTATAAAATCAATAATAAGTTTATTGACTATAGAAAATGTTTATCATTTTACAAACTGTGAGTTTTTAGGACATAAAACTTAACAATGCTCCCACTTAGACTAAAACTCCAGTGGATCAATATATAGAAAATATATACAATGTTGAGTTTTCATGGAGAGAATAAAATGTACAAATACAATAAATTAGGGCAATACAATACCCATAAATTCTCCCACTTGTCCTAGTGATACAAAACTCGTAAACCTAGTCCTACTAGGTGACCCTCAAACACTTTAGCCGAGAAGGCCTTTGTAAACAGATCAATTAAGTTATCTTGTGAAGCAATTTGGGTGACAATTATGTCTCCTCTGTGTACAATCTCCCTTATGAGATGGTACTTCCGCTCGATATTTTTCCTCTTTTATGGCTTCGTGGTTCCTTTGAATTTGCAACTGCTTCACTGTTGTCACAATAGAGAGTGACAGGCAGGTTCATATAAGGAACTACTTCCAGAATTGTCAGGAACTTTCTGAGCCATACTGCTTCTTTTGTTGCTTCACTTGCAGCTACATATTTAGCTTTCATTGTGGAGTCAGCAATACAACTCTACTTGATGCTTCTTCACAACTGTTCCTCTATTTAGCATGAATGCTGAACTCGAAGTTGAATTCCTCGAATCAATATCGATCTGGAATTCATAATCAGTTTATCCAATAAGGATCAGATCTTTAGCACCATACACGAGCATATAATCTCTCGTTCTTTGAAGATACTTGAGAATGTTCTTAACAGTAGTCCGATGATCATATCTAAGATTGGACTGAAATCTGCTGACTATTCCTATCGCATAGCATATATCGGGACGAGTACACAACATTTCATACATTAAACTCCCTACTGCTTATATGTATGGAATTCGATTCATCTTTTCAACCCCTTGAGGTGTCTTAGAACTCTGTTCCTTAGACAAGTGAATTCCATGTCTGAAAAGTAATAATCCTTTCTTGGAATTTTGGATTTTATACCTAGACAACATCTTGTCTATATAAGATGCTTGAGATAATGCTAATGTTTTGTTCTTGCGATTTCGAACTACTTGGATTCCAAGAACATACTATGCTTCTCCCAAATCTTTCATTTGGAATTACGAAGCCAACAATCTCTTAACGTCAGTTAGAAATTCTACCTCATTCCCAATTAGTAGAATATCATCAACATACAACACCAGAAAAACGACAGTTTTGTTCATGATTTTCTTATATACACAGGGTTCGTCAATATTTTGTTCAAAGCCATAAGATTTGATCATAGTGTCAAATCTCATATTCCAGGATCTAGAAGCTTGTTTTAACCCATAAATAGATCGATTAAGTTTGCAAACCTTTTGCTCTTAATCTTACTGAATAAACCCTTCTGGTTGAGACATATAGATACTCTCTTCAAGATAGCCATTCAGAAAAGCTGTCTTGACATCCATTTGCAAAATTTCATAATCATAAAATGTAGCTATGGACAAAAGTATTCGAATTGACTTTATCATGGATACTGGAGAGAAAGCTTCTTCATAGTCTACCCTATCTCTTTGGGTAAAACCTTTTGCCACAAGTCTTGCTTTATAGGTCTGTACCGTACCAGCTTGGTCTCGTTTTCTCTTGTAGATCCATTTGCAACCAATGGATTTTACCCCTTCAGGTTGATCTACAAGATCCCAGACATAATTGAAATAAATAAATTCCATTTCAAGGTCCATGGCTTTAATCCATTGGTCTTTATCCACATCATTCATTGCTTGGTTAAAAGATAATGGATCCTCTAAACCATCATCTGGTATGATGACTTGAGCTTCAGTTAAACCCATGGACCGATCAGGCTGTTGCACAATCCTCCCACTACGAGAGGCATTCTCAACTCTTGAGAAGGATGTGAAGTCCCAGTTTCATCAACAACTCTTGTTGATGGACCTGCTCTATCAACAACTCTTGTTGATACATTTGTCGTTTCTCTGGACATTTCTTCTATTACTAGCTTACTACGAGGTTGATGATTCTTCACATGGTCTTCCTCAAGGAAGGTTGCATTTGTCGATATAAATATCTTGTCTTCCTGAGGATCATAAAAGAAACCACTTTTTGTTTCTTTTGGGTAGCCTACAAATAGGCATACTTTTGAACGGTGATCCAACTTTTTAGGATTTTGCAACATATGTGTTGGACAACCCTAAATCCTGAAGTGACGTAAATTTCCTTTACGTCCTCTCCATAGCTCGTAAGGCATTTTAGAAACACTTTTCAAGAGAACTATGTTCAAAATATACACTGTAGTTTCAAGTGTACGTCCTAAAAAAGAATTGGGTAACTGAGCATAACTCATCATGGAACAAACTATGTCCAACAATGTTCTGTTTCTACTTTCTGGCATACCATTTTACTGAGGTGTGCCAGGGGCTGTGAGTTGAGACTGAATTCCATGGTCCATCAAATAGTTCTAGAATTCCAAGTCCATATACTCACCACCTTGATTCGATTGAAGTGTTTTAATCTTTTTACTTAATTGATTTTCAACCTCAGCCTTCTACTCTTTGAACTTTTCAAAAGTTTCAGACTTTTTGTGCATTAGGTAAACATGTCCATATCTGGAATAATCATCTATAAAACTGATGAAATATTCATACCCTCCTCTCACTCTAACATTTAGAGGCCCACAAAGGTTTGAGTGAATCATCTCTAGGGGTTCTTTGGCTCTAAGACCTTTTCCAAAAAAAGATTTTTTTGTCATTTTACCCTCGAGACAAAACTCACAATGTGGTAATGAATTGTCTTCTAACTTATTTAGATGACCTTTCTTAACCAATCTCTCAATCCTGTTGAGATTTATGTGACCCAATCTCAAGTACCAAAGATAGGCACTTGGAAAAATTTTCCTTTTCTTATGAGTCTCAGCAGTTTTAAACATCTCTATGTTTAATATGGCTTTACCTCAGTTGCTTTTAACATATAAAAGTTATTTTCCAATTTTGTGGAGCAAATCTGTTTACTTCTTGTATTGATGAACACTTCATCAATTTCGAAATAAACTTTATAATTTTGTTCTAGCAAACAAGAGATAGATATTAGATTCCTTTTTATAGAAGGAATGCAATACACATTTTTCAAATAAAAGTACTTATCTCCTATAAATAACTTCATATCTCTCACTACTTTAGCTGAAACAACCTCCCCGGTCCTTACCTTAAAGATTGTTTCACCTTCTACCAACTATCTTCAGGAACTTGTTTCCTGTTATAGAACAAATATGATTAGCAGCACCTGAATCAATTATCCAGATTTTTATCGTTTTCCACTAAATATGCTTCGATAATAAGTAAATCATATTTAGCTTGTTGTCCGAATTCTACATTCTCATCTATATAATTCAAAATTTTAGATGAGTTGAGAGATAGAGGATAATCCTCTGTTAAAACTCTTTTGGTGTAATCAACTGCTAGTAATTTGTATGTTGATTTGTTTTTACTGTTATTGAATTCGGAAGTGAGTATTCTAAAATAACTCGACATGCTGATAAAATTTAAACAAATTCTATTTATCAAATTGTAACTAAATCCAAAATCAAGTTTTAGCAAAAAGTAATAATGTACCCATAACCATTATTTATTTGTAACGATACTTTAGTGAGTCAAAATATGTGCTACCGAGGGGCAGTCAGATACTCCTTCATTAAAGTAAACAATTTTGAACAAACACTATCTCCGGAATAATTCTTATTCCTATAGTCTCCGGAATAACTCTTGTTCCTACAGCCTCCAGAATAACTCTTGTTCCTATAGTTATTTCTTTACATTTTCGATCAGAAATTATTAACACTTTTAATAATTCTGTAAGTGTAACCCTCTGTTTTCAGACGTTGTAGGTCGGCACCAACTATGCTATCAAAATGGAGAGTCAAGGTTGGGAATGGACCTAAGAAATCCTATCCATTTATTGAGTTTAAGTTGTTCTGAATCCTATGTTACAACCCTCCGTGGGGATAGTCATCGTTAAACGACTAGCAAGGGCCACCTAAAGCAAACCAGCAAGTGCAACATAGGAATCTCATGGTCCAAACTAACGGAAGAGACTGCAGGATATATTGACACATATCTTTCACCCACTTACTATAAACAACTTCCTCCGTTTACCTTGTTATTGACTCATACAAACACTTTCCGTATGGAGGTCACTCCCAGGGTGACACGAAATGTCATATTCGGTGTAAACTATGTGGAGACGTGACGGTTGAAGTCTATATATCAAATAATTGATTTATGTTTGAACGACTTCCTCTTATTCACCGCAATCTAGATTTAAGCTAAAAAATACTTTCCGTATGGAGGTCATTCCTAGGGTGACACGAAGTACTGCTTAAATCTGGATTGTGAACTCTTAAAGATGTGAGAGCTAAAAATAACGTATCGTATATGTTATTAATCTCCCACTGAAGTGTTATAATAACTTTATCATATAGAAGTCATTAAATTGCCACTAAATTGTTCTATTAATTGGGTAGATTTATACTTAGGTTCTTTTCAGCTAACAAAACAACCCTAAGTCTATGTGGTTTATCCAAGTATAACGCTTTATAATTGGATTTTAACCTACGATATCTAAATGTAAACCCTTTTATTACCTCACATCGCTCACGTATGCTCATAAAACTGGTTACCAACGCTCAATAATTCAACCATAATCCTCAGGTAGGAGGTGTTCCGTAGACTGTCAACTTAAGTATCCCCAGCATTAGATAGGATTATATACCACTTGAGTTTGTAACCTGAGTTTTATAAGTTTTAACTAATAAAATAGGTGGTCAACCTATGTGAGCATGCAACTGGTCTTTGTGGATTTTAAATGCTAACCCAATTTTATAACAACTTATAAAACTTTAGACATACTAAACATCCATAACATACATAAAGGCATTCAATATTTAATATAACACTTACATTAAATACAAGAAACCCTAACATGCATACTATATATTATAACATACTTTCAATGCATATAACATGCTTCCTATGGTGGGATTTTAAATCTAAATGGCATACCGTATGCACATACAAGATTTATTTAATTATAACATATACCAAATGCATAAATAATTAAACACATGTCGATATGGTTTCAGTTTTGGCATAAACAAGCAAACAAAAGCCTAAATATTACAAACAGCTTCAAAATTATCTTTGAACCGCTCGAACCGCTCCAAACCGAACCCAAGCATCTTGAACCAGACTGGATAAGTCTGAACCGGACCAATAAATTCTGAACTGGACCAGCCAAAAACCTTTTGAGGTTGAACCGGATTGGACCTCAAGAAGATCGGTCAAACCGGCTGCTCTTGGTCCAACCTCAAAGGTGCTGCTACGGCCGATCGTGTAGCGTTGAAGGTAATAGTCTGATGCTGTCTCTTATACACATCTAGATGTGTATAAGAGCTAAAGGTTATCGTCCAATGCCATCGCCTTATGTTGGGCAGAGGTACACGATCGCTTAGTGCCTTTTGTCTATCGCATAATGCAATCGTTTAGCTCTCCGGTAGAACTACACGATCACATAACACCATCACCCAACGCTTCTTGTCATCGTTTAGTGTCCATCACAGCTACACGATCCCTTAGTTCCATCGCATCGTTCAGTGTGCAGCTACACGATCGTTTAGTTCCATCACATAGAACTTGAATGCATCGCTTAACACCCAGCTAGACGATCACTTAGCACCATCACATAGCACTTCATCGCATCGCTCAGCACGCGTCGTAGCTACACGATCATGTAGTGCCATCGTATAGCACCTTCAATGCATCGTTTAGTTCCCACGCAAAGCTAAACGATCGTGTAATGCTATCGTATACCATTTCAACACATCGTTTAGCTCCCACGGGTACACGATCGTCCAGCGTCCAACATCACAATGACCAGCACCCATTGCTATACGATCGTCTAGCTTTTCTTCACATTGTGTAATGCCTGGAACTAGACGATCGTTTAGCATCTAAACCTCAACGATGATTTTGAGCAGAAGCTGGAAAAATTAGAAACGACAGCTCGGCCTTCTTCACTTGTTTCTTCGATTACAATTTAATTTCAACTTTAATGACTCCAAATAAATTACAGACTCTTGATAACACATATAAGCTCATCAAACAAGAGCCAATTACAAATTTAAATGAGAAATCAAAGAGAAATTAAATGCCAAAACTCGGAAAACCATATCAGTGCAACAGTTTCATATAATTCATATAAAACACCCACCACCCAAAAATTAAACCAAATTGATGCTTATTTGATGCTCTGGTACCAATTGAATGATTGTATCAACAACAGCAAAAGCAACAATGATCATTAAGCACTCTAATTTATTAATTTTGGCAAAATATAAAGCATACTCTCGCATAAACAAGTGAGTTTCATGATATACCTTTGTAGAACTTCTTCAAAGCTCGATCTGCAGCTGCAATCTTCTCTAAATCTCGTTGCCACCTCAAGATCTTCCCCACTATTCTCTTGATGCTCTAGATTGAGTTGTGGGACTTAAAACAAGCTTGAATCAAGGGATTTTGAGAAGTACCCACAGCAACAATCTTGTTGCATAACACTTTCTTCACCATGAATTTTCAGCTAAAATTCTCTTTATTGCATGCCTCAAATTCATTCCAATCTCTTCAATATATTGTAGACCATCATGCAAGGAAGAGAGTTGCATGTGTTGTAGCTCATGCGTGGAGTAATTGAAGGCAATGGTGATGGATCTTGTATGAGCGAGTAGAAGATGGATAATGGAAAAACTTTTTTCCATTTGTGCATGTTACCAGCTTTTCAATTTCCATCAAAATCAATTTTGATTTTGAAACTAAAAAATAAAACTTTTTTCCATTTGTGCATGTTACCAGCTTTTCAATTTCCATCAAAATCAATTTTGATTTTGAAACTAAAAAATTTAATTAATTTTATAAAATTAATTTCATAAATTAATTCTTAAATAATACTAATTAATTTAATATCAAATATTAAATTAATTTTTACATATATTCATCTTCATATATTTAAATCATATTTAAATATAAATTTTCCTATTCAGTTTAATTCTAAAATTAAACACGTAATTATATCTCATCTAATTACTAATTCTCTTAACTTTGGTTTGAATGTTACAAATTAACTTATCACGTTATTTAAGAGCTAATCCATTTACGAGCTAGTAGAAGGACCTCGCAGACCTACAGATCATGGGCTTCAATGATCTAAGATTAATTGGCTAAACTCATTAGACCAAATTAACCCGCATTCTTTAACTAATGGGTCACTCCACTAAAGCCCATACTTGCACTCCCCTCACTGTAGATATATTATGTCCATATGATTTAACCATAATTAGTAAGTCGACCCTTCACAGGTTATTCGTAATAACGGTTGGGTCAAATATCTGTTTTACCCCCGAGATTACTTCTTGTTCCTCAAGTTCCTATTGATCCTCTAATGAACAACTGGTTTTTGATCCAATAATTAAACCAAAGCTCTCTCAGTCTAGTGAGAGGATGGGGCCCCTTGTTTAAGACCTGGATTTAGTACTTGAGAGAATAACCTTTCTCTTATCCCTAAATTAGGTAGGCGTGAATTCCATCTTACATCCTATGTCCCCAACTATCTATTCAGTCTTAACCCTAAAATGGGAGGCTTATTGAGCTGACGCTGTTGAGCCAATTCTCACCTATGCAAATGTAGGATAATTCAAAATAACAGGAGTTCGTAGTTAGCTCGAATTAAGATCGAGTTATCTAGGTCATCTAAGTGAAATAGTCAGTCTTATACAGTAAACAACGTTATAAAGTAAGATTGACTTGTTTCTTGGTTTGATCTTATCCAAACTCATTGCATAGGATACCCACACTCCTCATGTCATAACATGTACGAATTAGGATCACTTCGTATGTAGCACTTTACAACTCTTTGTAACAACTACAGAGTAGGTTGCATCCAATAGTGTTACCAAAATAAGGTATCCGACCTTATTCATATACTATGGATCATTTTGACTATTTACTCGAACCTGATCCACTCTTATATCTCCACATAAAGTTCAAGTATCCATGTAATAGTCATGAGTCTTAGTTTATTGGATTTAGACTTTCATGTATACAATTTATAAAATCAATAATAAGTTTATTGACTATAGAAAATTTTTATCATTTTACAAACTACGAGTTTTTAGGACATAAAACTCAACATAGACTACCCTTACCACATAGATGAAGGAAATCGAACACGAGGATTTCCATGAGCATCAGAAGGATCTTTTAAAATTTCAATCGTATATGAACATTAAAATTAGAATCACAAATGCAAAGATACGGTTATGCATAAAATAGAAATTGCAGCATGCTTTACTACACGATCAAGGGAAGGAATTAACAAACCTTTGAAGACTCATCTTCAAGATCCTTGATCACGAACGCTCGATCATAGCAACACAGCAACATACGAACATTTTTCCAACACGACTGCTACACTGCACGATCACAACGAACTCGATCTAAGCGATCGTTAAGGTCACGAACACCACGAATGGCCTCCACAGAACCTCGACTGTGTCGAGTTGAGTATGACATTACCAATAAGGTTACTGATGCGTTGTAAATGTGATGCAATTATGGTGTATAATTGCGATGATGATTTATGCGTTGTACATGCAAGTTTTCCTAGTAAAACCCAAGTATAAATCTCATTAGGTTTCCTAGTAAGTCCAGGGTCGAACACAGGGACTACTGAGTTACTATGCGACAGTAAAATTGATTCCTTTGCAGTGGCAAAAACAAATAAGTTGGTTAGTGTTTTGTTTAAGTATAAATCCTATGCGACGGAGTCGAGTAAAGAGTTGATGAAATCGAGAATACAATGAGTATGCGATGAACGGGTCGAGAAGGGATTTAGCTAATACTTCCTAAGATTGTGTTCACGTTATGCGATCATGCTATATACACACAACAACATGTCATCTCTCAATGAAAATGCCATATCTTCTATTTCTAGTATGCCCTGCGATGTATACGATAATGTCGATAGGACTTATGTCTAAGCCTCTATCCTTGTCTATGCGATGATGAATGATACACACATATATAAGGTAACCGATACTATCATATCCTATTCTAGGGTGCATGCAATGCATAATAGCAAATAGTTCTTATGTCTAAGTTTTTATCTCTTGCTTATACGATTCTAATTTGACTCTCTCAAGCCTAGATTCTAATCTGACTCTCTCAAATTTATATTCTTTCTTTAGACTACTCTCTCAAGTATCTCTAAAGGGTGAATGATGCATACATAAGACAAGATGATCGCATAAAGTGAAGATCTTAGGTCATGCTAGTTAAGTACTTCTCAACCCATTCGGAAGTTTAGCTACTTATGCAAAATGTGGAGAGATTGAACAGATGTTGAGATGAGAATTCCATTTACTATGAATAAAGTGCATAATACAAAACAACAATGGAAAGTAGGGATAAGAAGCCCGGTAGCAATCTTATTTCCCGTGGCTTTTACACTGTCTTTTCCCTTCAACTCTGCCTAGAAGAATATCCTTGCTTTCGCAAGTGTTGGCCCTCTCTCCGTTTATAGCACTTCCCGACAGTCTTTCGAGCTATTCGGAATAATCTCTCGGCGTCTTCTTCTCTTCGCTCGTCTCTGCCTTCTAAGTATAAGAATAACTACAGACTAACGACTATCTAATTTGTATATGATCTATCTTCTATATATGGAAAACTTTTAAACGATGGTGGCCTTCAGTATTTATAGAGCTCAAAATGAAGAAGTTTTTCTTTCTAATGATTTCAATGATGAGAGGTCATTAAATCTTCTGTCTGATGCGCCGATTAATGGTCACCGAAAGGTTGAACGTACTTACTACAGTGTGTTGTTAACGACTTGTCAACTAAATTTGTCGTCATCAGCTTTCTGTCTCATCATGATTTATTAAGCTTTCACCTTGATGCGTCGTCTTTATGCGGCCACCTTCTTGAGCTTCTCGTGAGTGCATACGATCGCACGACTTTGCGGTCGTCATCTTTCCATGCGTGTGGGCGCCTAATTACTTGGATCGCAATTTAACTTGCGCCAATGCATTTTTCCTGCACAAAATAAGTGAATTAGCTGCTTTTATGCGATTGGCGCATGCGATCGCAATATTCTCAGTTTAACACTTTTGGACATGAATTTGTATATTTTTATCGTCGCATTCCCTCATTGTTTTACTTATTCGTGCTGTAATAACGTGCATTTTTACACGTTATCAGTTACCTTGATATTCTCATTGTGAGAATCCAGAGGATGGGCTATGTGTTGACTTGGTTAGAGGCAGAAAACCAGAGGAAGAACAATCATGTAAATGATTGAGCAAGTGGGAGATGAAATAACCTATCGTATAGGTTGATGCCCAATCATTTAGTAAAAGCTATGCAATCGTCTAGCAAAAGCTATGTGATTGTTTAGCTCATTGTCTAGCTAAGTGTTTATTGTGTAAGAACACTCCACAATCGTTTAGCTAATTCCAAGTTGTTATTTAGTAAATTTGATTTACTTGACAACTATCTGTGAGTAATTTCCAAGATTGGAAATCTCAAATCAACTTGGTAAATCTTACTAAAATTAGGAAAAGATTTTTCCTTTTATCTCACGGTTATCATGAAACTACCAATAACCTCCCACTCAATTGGTTATTAGAGAAAAAGAGATAATTATCTAATAATATAATTATTATAAATATAAATGATAACTAACTTACCATAATATATTTTAATCTATAGTTTTAATATTTCATCTCATGAAACATAGAAACCATAGCTCTTTTTCTATTTCATGGCACTTAATGTAAATCTCATTTACATTAACCTTCCACTAGATGTATCTCATACACATTTACATTAACCTTCCACTAGATGTATCTCATACATCATACCAATCATATTATATATAATCAAATTACCTCTTGTCAATTTGAACAATTCAAATCAACACCAAGAACTAATCCTCAGCTTGAATCCATTGAGCTACCAAGGAGACCTGGACCTATAGCTCGAAGCTCAAACGATACGTGAATAACTGACTAAACTCTTTAGTCACAGGATCCACCATCCGTTAACTGTCAGGCAGTCCATTAAAGACCGACAGTTGAACTCTTCTTATTATAGATATATTTTGTGTCCATCTTAACCAATCAACAGTGCGACAACCCTTCACAGATCGCTCGTAAGTACAGCTCGGTCAATAATCGTTATGCCCCTATAATACAGCTTGTGGTTCGGTCTTATATAAACTCTTTGTATAGGACACCCCCGCTCGCATGTCTCCATATGAATGGTCAGGATCTACCATCTGTAGTAGTTTACAATACTTGCAAATCTCTACAAAGTGGGTCGTATCCATAGTGTCACTAGGATCAGATATCCCACCATAATTCTTAAACTACAGACCTATTTAGGTTATCACTTAAGGCATGATCCACTTGTATATCTCATATACATGTTTAAGTTTATATAAGATAACCATGGAGCTTTGTTTATTGGATATGAGTAAATGCAGAATAAAATAACAATTATTTTATTCATAAACAACGAGACTCTGGGAGAATTAGGACACCAATCCCAACAATAGAGACAATGTTTGATAAGACAAAAGTTTAGATACACTCTAAATATACCCACCCAAAAGTATCAACATACTTTTAAAACCCATCGCACATTTTTCTTCCCAAAAACCTAAACCTACACTCAACTTTTCCTCTTGTTATTTTCTCTTCCCACAGACTTTCCCTCTTCCCTATCCTAATTTTTCCTCTTCTCAATCCTTCCATATTCAAGCTTCTGTACTTGGAGGTCCATAGGTGCTTCGATCATTCTTCATGCAATCATTCTCTTGGAGTTACTTCTGCTCCAGCCATCGATAGGAGGTGCTCCGATTTTTCCATCTTTAAGCTTATGCTCTTGGAGGTCTATAGGTGCTCCGACCATTCTTCATTCAATCATTCTCTTGGAGTTGCTCCTACTCCGACCGTCGATAGGTGTTCCAGTTGTGTACTGTGTTCGAACTGAACAAATTAATGGATTAGGGTTTCGACAATGACTGTCTGTTCTTGAAATCTTCCACGCTAAAACAAAGGTTCGACATACATACTCTTCACTACATACGGGATTTTTTATATTCAAAATACCTAATATTTTTTTGATTTTTTTTAATAAGATCCTGTCCAATTTTTAAGGGATCACCAAACGAAACTATGAATCCATTTTAAAAACAATATCTTGTTTTGGTTATTAAAAAGGATGGTAAAAGAGAAGGTAATTATTGGTATATGGATTGATGCAGTGAAGGGCAAAATGCCAAAAAAAATCTAAAGAATATGTTGACGAGAATGACCCATCCTTTGACTTTCACTCGAGTTAGGTGTAAATGAATGTAATAACCGATGAATATACTATTTTGGATTAAAATTTCCTAAAATCGAAATTTTTGAATTTATGTTTTTTGTTTAGACCAACCTCTTAGTTTATGTTTTAGATGACTTTTTAATTATAATTAATGCATTTTATGACCTTTTTATTTTCTTTCCTTTTAATTATGCTACCATTGAAGCGAATTGAACTTTGTAATTCTATTTACATATCTAGTCATTCCTAAATATTGATAAAAAGTTTATTTGAATTAGATAAATAGCAGCTAGTCAAAACTGATAATTAAATTAAACAATCTAATTTGACAAGTAACTATATATCATTAAAGTTTTAGAATGAGGGCCAATATTTTATAACATTGCATGTCGTTTAAAATTATGTACAAATACAATCGACAAATGCGTATCATGATTGAATGAATGAGCAAAAAGATGAACCATTGAGAGAAAAAATTCTATTCATAGATTCATTGAGTGAAAATATAAAACAAGAAAAGTGTTATTGTTTAAGCCTTCCCTAACATAGAAACACAAAGATCATGAAAGAAGTGAAAAATCTTATAGTGATAATTAATAGTGTCATACACATTTAAAAAACAATGTTTTATACACTATATATGATTATGTTGTAACAAATGGATGTGAAAACGTTAAATAGTTAAAATAGCAGTGTAATTAAATATTGCAAAAGTACGAGGAACAACATATAAAATATAGTAATAATAGATGAAAAAATCAACATGTATAAAAAAAATAACAAATTTTATAAGTACTTGAAACAAATAAAACCATTCATAAATGTTCACGATGAAAAATATGAGGTAAAAGTGCAAAACCAACTAAAAACTCAAACTCAACCAGGTATTAGATTTTTACACATGACCTATACTACCACAATGAGTACAACGTACTGTTTTTCTATTCTCTAAGCATGACGAGATTCTCTTTTTTCTAGGTCTTCCAGTCGGGCGGTTGACTCGAGGAGGACGAATGAGGTTATCATTCAAATTGCATAGACTTGAAGATTGTTCCACGTTACCAACGACCATGTTTCCTTGCTATATAATGAAATTAAATTGGAAACATGATAAAAATCACGTGTGTATGACTCTAATCCAAGGTTTCCACGAGACAAAGCAATGCAAGCATAGGGACATGGTATAAGGTCTAGATTCCAACGCCACATGAACAACTGCAATTGAGGATGTTCACATGGAATTGTTTGGTTTTATCATGGACTTCAAACTCATGTTGGTTAGTATGATATATCTGTAATAGAAAATATTAAACTAATTAAAAAATGGCATATACATATGATATTTTAATGAAAAATCATACAAAATGCAAATGACTCACATCCATCGCCTACTATCCCTTAATGATGTTCGAAGCACGTCTTCTGCATATGAAGTTAGTTCTGAATGCTAAGAATTAGAATTACTACGATGTTCATAGAACCATCGTTGAATTAAACTCTAGATAAATTTAAGCAATTGCTATTCAAACCCATATGGATTCTTTTCAATCAAAGCATTAGAGAATGCAGGCAGCAGTGCATATGATGACTCTAGAGTACCCTGAATTGAATTTAAGGCAAGCTCACGACCTCTCCATGCTTTATCATAACTCACATTAACCCCATGTTGTCTTTTCATGAAACTTATGACATCACATGGACGACGTGAGGTCATGGAATTCATATTTAAAAAAGATTTCATACGCTTAGATACTATCCATGAAGTCGCCTGACTATGAGCATCCTTAACAATGTCAATAGAACATTTATGAACATCGTTAAACTTACGAACAATCCATAACCCACTTTTTCTTTTTATAAACAGACGACCTAAGATGCCAACTACAAGAAGGGTCTTTGCTACAAAGTTCAAAAGACGTTTGATTCGAGTAAGCAGTCCTAAGTTTAAAACTGTGTTTAATAGCAAACAAATATATAGCTTTCTTTAATGCATCCTTGCTGTTAAAAACAAAACCTTCCTTAATGGTGATGTCTACAACACAAGAATCCAAATATACTAGGTCAATGATACGAGTCGTATTATTGGAGGTTTTGGACAAGGAATCTGTTTCATTGTTGCTAGACCCAGTATACAATGTAATTACAGAATTTGATTGACAAGATGGAACATGGTCAACTACAACACAAACATCATTGTAGGAGAAATTTGAAATAAAAGACAACAACCATAACACATTTTTGTCTTCCACGATTCTAATCACATTAGGATTTTTGCAGCCATCTCGATACATTGTTAACTGATAAACAATATATTCAGAAGTTGGAAAAATCTTAGATTGGATTAGATCGACAAGATGTTTAAAAGATGTGTTTGAAGCAACAAAAACTTCAATAAATCGAAAGTTGTGATAGTAGTGATTTTTATCCCACCTACCATTGAACAAAACTCTTAATCGTTTAATAGTCGTAAGAAGAAAACGTCAGAGGATGAAGAAAGGTAAGATTACGTGTTGTATTATATTATTTTATATTTGAAACAAAAGAATAATAAATATAATGTTCAAAAGTATTTTAAAATTATGAATCTTGATTAAGATTAATAAAAAGTATAATAAAACAATAAATTTCTGTTAGGATAATTAATATACTATGATAATTTAAATTTCAAACTAAGATTTGAAAATGAGTTGTTGTAGAAGATTTGAAAATTCAAAATAACTCTTAAATTTGATACATAAATTCAAAACCAACAGTTAAATCCCGAGATTTAAGGAAAATTATCCGCATGAAATAATGTTGAAAATTTGCTGGAATATATAGTTGAAGAATTAATTACAGTCTGATTAATATGGAGGTCAAATTAATCCCACTATAATTTAAAAAGACGATAAAGGACATTTTAAGATTTTAAAAAATTTGACTCACGTGATCTCTTTGTATTTTGTTATAATTCAAAAGTGTTCCACCATTTGTTATTTATCACCTCTCTATCTCAACTACCCAAATAGCGTGGGACAAAAATATTTTGACTTGGAAAATGGGTCTTCTAATCAATTTTCCCCACCATCTCCTTCCTCGACTCCGCAGTCAGCAACCCCAATCGTGAAAGCCACCTCTTTCTCTCCTTTCTTTGGTTCATCCGTGTAGCAGTTCCCCTCCATCCAATTTCCTCTCTCCGATCAGCCTTCCTTCTGTGGCGACGTGTAGACCACAACCCACATCTGACGGCATCTGTGCGTGACCTCAGTAGCGGACGACGACCCACGCGACTCTTCCTCCGAGGGCGGGGGACCCTGACACTCATCTCTTTCCTTTTGTTTCTGTTCGCCGGTGACTTGGAGCGACGGTGGACGGCGTGGCCACCAATTTCAAGCAATTACATCATTGTTTTCTCTAGTTCGAGGAGTTTCGGTAGTTACCCATTCTATTTCGGCGTTTGATTTGAATTACCTAATTCTTAACGACTCCATATATGTAGGATTAAGCATATTCAGACATCAACCAGCAAGGATTTAAATTCGGGTAAGTTTCAATGGGTAGAACTTTCTAATCGTTCAAAACTAGTTTAAGGTTCTTTTAAGTTTGTCTTTAACACTTGGAAGCTCTTATTTGTAGATTTGGTATAGTTTTCGAACCATTCGAACACTTTTCAGCAAGAATTCAAGTCGGTGTTGGTGAGTTCTAGTCGTTACAACTCTATTTAGATTCCTTAGATTTCAATTAAGGTGTGTGCACCCTCTATTCGTAGTTTAGACTTCGATTCGAAGTCTTGTTGGGTCTGTTTACTTTTGTTCTAGCATGATGTATGATTTATTTCTATTATGAACAATTATGACTTATGTTATCCTGAAATTGTGATGTGTTCTCGGATGCTTGTTGTGTTGGTTTTGTAATATATAACATGCTGAAATGCTATTATGTAGCTATGTGGATATAAGCATGTTTGTGGAGATGTTTGAACATATATATGTTTAATGTTGACAACATAATATTGTTTTATGGGGTTTTGACATAAAGCATGTTTTAGAGTAGCATTAGGGGCCTTGTTGATCTAGTGAGGGTCAGTGGGATGAGTTTAGAAAGGAATGTATTGGAATTGTTGAGAACATCGATGACCCTCGATGGAATTAGTTGGGGTCGATGGAAAGGTCGGTGGCCTTGGATAAAATCAGTTGGGGCCGACAAAGATTGTTGGTGGGCCTTGGATGAAGTTAGTGGGGTCGATGGAGAATGTTGATGGCCCTGGATAAAGTCAGTTGGGGTCGTCATGGAATGTTGGTGGTTCTAGACATAATGAGTTGGGATCCACATGTCTCTAAGGATTCAATCTCAAAAAGTTTTGTGAAAGTTAAATTGGAGTGTTGAGCGAATTTGAGAAACTTGATTAGAAATTAAGTATGCATTATATGATGAGTTAATTCATGAGTTTAGCATGTTGTAACTAATATTTACTTTTTATGTATAGTGAGCATGTGTAATTTTATAATCCTCGTGTATTTTTCAATGGTTGCTTGTATGTTGTTTGGTGGTCCTTTAGGTGTTGACCATTTTTTGTTGGTGATGATGAGTATTGTGACGTTGGTGATGCTGAAGAGGGAGCTTGAGAAAAATTGATCATTAACCGTGTGTATTTTGTTTGCTTTTCTCGAGTTTACTTTGTTTAAGAAAGATTGACTTTAGCTTGAGTTGGTTAGTTATGTTACGTGTTAGAATTTGGGGAAGTATTGTTGAATTTGATTAGAAAGTGTTTCGAATATTAGTTTTCTTGATTGGATTGTAGTTAAACTGTTTATCAAGTGAATTGCAAATACGTAGTGTTTATAGTTATGTCGTTATGCTGTCGAATTTTTCTTGAGCATTATAAATAGTAGACTTAGTTAAAGGGTAAATTTGGTAATGTTACCTAGTTTAGTGTTGAAATGTGGGCCGTGGGAACATTACAAGGTATGTCCTAACCTCTATAGTGGGGTTACTTATTGAGTACTTTTAGTACTCAACATTTCCTTTTAAAAATTTTCAAGCAATGATAGAAATGTATAGGATGCATGACGACGCAATTTGTTGATAGTGCTATGAGACTAGAAGGGATACTCATTATGTTATTTAAGTCATTTAAATTTCAAAATTATGGTTATAAAATTGTTTCTATTGGTTTAACACTTTATCTTTGTTTTATGTTTTACAAGTTTTCACTGGGATCCGAAATAAGAAGTTTTAATTGTTTTCTAAAAAAAAATATTTCTCCAAGCCTTTTTTCAAGTTATTATAAAATATTCTCACATGCACAAATTAATGTCCTTAGTAAATATAGGTTTAAAATGTTGGGGCGTTACATTTACTTTTTGGGTTATTGATTTTCAGGATCATCACTACATTTTCTTTGTCGTTCTCTTCCCCAATCTTCCTCTTTGTTCAGAACTTCCTCGACTGGTAAACGATCTCTGTTTATCTAGTGAAACTGAGGGATCAATTGGAGGGATTCTTGGTCTTGGACCATGTCGTTCTCTGATTCTGATTCATCTTCTTATGGGGGTGATTACAAAAATTTCAAGCAAATTAGCCGCGATCGTGAGTCTCATATCTCTCTTTTGCGCTTACTTTTTAGTATATATTTATTTATTTTCCATTTATTCTTGACTGAATCACCTAGCTTGTGTGGATATCTACTGAATTAATCCTCCTAGTGGTTTTTGTTTTAGAGGGGCTTGTAAAAACATTCGTTTAGTTTACTTACCTCCTAGCAACATTTCATTCTTATTGACAAGCAGCAGTACTTTGATCATTAAAAGTATTTCATTTTTTATAATATTGCATATTACCAAAGATCGACCATAGATCTTTAATATTCACAGATGGCCAGTGCATTGCATCATGGCACCTAATTGACTGATTTACTTATATCCATTTCAAATTCACCTTTAGGATTGCTGCATGAGATGCTTCGCTCAGCTAAAACAGGGGATTCCAAATCAACATGGAAGGTATGTTGTATTCATAGTCATATTCACAGCCATCATTTAAACATAATGCTTTTGAGCCTATTCGTTATTCATCTTCATTCATTAAACATATAATTCTTACGTGGCCTTGGAATTTGCAAGGGTCTGATATAGCATTTTGCTTTTTATTACATGGAATTTGTCTGAATGGGGGACTTGAAGAAAATTGGAATTTCGAATTTGGATTTTATGGAAGTTCTCTGTGTCCTTTCCTCTTCCTCTGGTCAAAAAATCTGTTGAGTTATTTCTGTTTAGTTTTAGTTTTTGTTTGTTTGTTTGGTTTTTTTTTTTTCCCAAACAAGCAAAAATCATTGGTTTGCATTTCGTGTTTGGTTTACTACACCACATTCCCTTTTAAATTTCTTGGTGCTTGGATCTGTTGCTTGCAGGTTCTCATCATGGACAAACTTACCGTCAAGATAATGTCATACTCATGCAAGATGGCTGATATCACAGATGAAGGTGTTTCATGTATGAAACCCAAACAAATTCTCTAAGAAATTTTATACCAAGGATTCTAGAGTGCCTTCTGTGATTCACTGTTGGGTAGACAATATATTGCGGTTTCATGATATTAGTTGCATTTACTGCATTTTGTTTATTTTAAAGGACTCCACACAGAGGTGGTCTGCAACTCTGAAAGTGGAAATTACATATTAATCCCTCATGCACCAATCTCCACTGCATCTATCTCTCTCTCTCTCTCTCTCTCTCTCTCTCTTTTTTTTTTTTTTTTTAATTTCATTGGTTGACTTTGTTTCAATGGGAAATCGAGCTTTCATGGAGAAAATTAAAGAATTTATGAGGGTGTACAAAAGACAACTCCACAAAAGGAGTCTCAAAACTAGTGGAGACAAAAGAATAAGAACTATTGATGATTAAAACAAAGTGAGAACTATTTGATAATTTTAAAAAAGTGGAGTGGCCGACGCCCTGAAGGAGGACATTAAAGCTGAAAAAAATATCTCAGACCTCATTCGGGGACCTTTCTACACTTCTAAATATCCTACTATATCTCTCACTATAACAAAACACACTTACAAACAAACCCCTTCTCACTATAATACAGTGTTTGACGTTGAATCACTATGATTTGAATCCCTAAGGGGACGTTTGGGACAAGGAGTTGGTTATTATAATCCTAGGTTATTATAGTTGGATTATAGTAGTTTGTGTTTGGGATGTAGATTATTTTAGTTTGGGTTATAATAGTATATGTTTGAGGTGTAAATTATTTTAGTTTAAGAAGGAAATAGTAAACACTGTAGCATAAAATAAAAAAATGATGAATGTAAAATAGTAAAAACTGTAGCAAATAATAAATTCTATAGCAAATAGGGGTTTTGAAATAGTGTTAACTGGAGCTAATTAGGGAATACAAAATGGTATTAACTGTAGCAAGAGGTGGTTATTATAGTCTTAGGATAGTTCTTGCCCCAAATACACCCTTAGTAATTATTAAGGTAGTACAATATATTTGTGGTAATGATTTCTATTATTTAGTCGATCCATTCATAACTCAAAGCCATAATTATGTGTTCTTTATTTGAAGCAATGATTTGATCCCTATATAATTATGAGTAAGCAGTACATACATATATATGGGGTAATGATTTCTATCATTTAATTTATCTATCCATAACTTAAAGCTGTATTTATGTGTTCTTTATCTAAAGCAAACACGAAGAAGAATTTAAAACTTTTTCTGAGTGGTTATGATTGTGGTAAATTACTATAGGAATGGTTTTAGAACCTAGATCCATTCTCCATTTGGAATTTGAATGTATTTGGATTGTTTTGGCGTTGCAGTGGTAGAAGACATATACAGACGAAGGCAGCCACTGCCATCTATGGATGCTATCTATTTCATTCAGCCTTCTCGAGAGAAGTAATATATGTATACTTTTATATGATTTATACAATTATACATTTCCATGTGACAGTTTCATTTAGTTGTAAACTTTAAGACCATATTTTGGTTTTACCTTTTACTTTGCCAAGTTGGAACGTAATGTATATTTAAGTTTGATTAGGTTTTTTATTTGGTTTTCTGCATTTAGAGTTTTTCGTCTCTTTTTTTTTTTTTGTTATGACTTGAATGTTTGTCTCATTCTATTTTTGTCTTAATTTGTGCTTATTGCTCTTATATTGCGTAAATTGAAGTAGAAAAGAGAGAGCTTCTATTTCATTTATATATAAATATAATGAAACAAGACATTTTCTTTATTTCCTACTTATAGATCATGAAATAGAACCCCATCAAGCAAAGGAGATTTTTCTAATCTCGTTAGAAGAGCCCCTCTTCCGTTGCTTTTTGTTATGATAATATCTTATATCTCTTATAAAAAAGAAATTATCTTTTGTATAAATAAACACATGAATGGATTAAACTTAGGATTGCTTATTATTTTAGATTGATTGCATAAATTGGAGTTGAATTCTTCATTATCTCCCTCTTTTAAACTTGCAGTGTTATCATGTTCCTTTCAGACATGTCAGGGAGGTCTCCTTTATACCGGAAGTATGTAGGCCCAGTTCCCAATTATGTAATGCTTTTAGTTGAGTTTTTTTTTTTTGGGGGGGGGGTAATAGTTGTTGAATCTATTTTCTCGTGTATCCTTGAAGGGCATTTGTTTTCTTCAGTTCACCTATATCAAAAGAATTAGTCAGTCACATCAAGAGGGATTCAACTGTTTTGCCTCGCATAGCTGCCCTAAAAGAGGTTAGTGATCTCATGCCAATGCTAAAGTTTCTGCTTGATTTTTTTTACATTGCAGTCTGTTGGATTATAATTCAGCGGGTTACTTAAATTTCGTTTTCTTTAATTGTTGGATGCAAATGAATATTTACTTTTTCATCTTTCTTTTAATGTCAAATATACAGATGAATTTGGAGTACTTTGCTATAGACAGCCAGGTACCTGTTAGCCTACTTGTTGATCAATACAGGAGTATGATCAATGGTTATTTATTATCTCTCATATCTTTATTCTTTTTCAGAAGTTTTGTTTTGCAAACTGTGATGATATTTTTATTTGATTTGTTTTGCTGTAAAAAAATATTTTAACTTCTACTCACTAGTCCTTTCTGGAGATTACTTCCTTTTCCAATAGTTGTCCGTACTTAAATATGTATTTTTTTTTTTTAAAAGTCCGGACTGAAATAATAAATTTGTTTTTAGTTGAGAAGGTAATATTTTGAGTTTGTGAACATTTATACCCTGAACTGCATATCATGATTAGTTTCATCCATGCATTAATGTTATCATAAATTTGTGTTCTATAAAATAATTAACTCATATATTAGACAACATTCTTACATTTTCAGGGTTTTACAACCAACAACGAGAAAGCTTTGGAGGAACTTTTTTGTGATGACGAGAGTTCTCAAAAAGGTGTAGCGTGCTTGAATGAGATGGCTATCCGTGTTGGCACAGTTTTTGCATCATTAAGGGTATTGCTTGAGCTTAAAGGAAACAGGCATCCTTGACTATGTCATTGTTTGCATTAGTAGTGGTCGTGGTTTTAGTGCTGGTTTTGGGGCAGGGATGAAACGATAAATGAAATTTACAAAGGCTACCAGATGGTCATGGGTAACCAAAGGAAAAAAAAAAAAAAAAATCAAATAGCCTACAAAAATGACAAAGTCCCAAAGTTCTCCAGGACAGTCTAATTTCTCCATCATACCTTCGCAAAATGGTAAAGATGCCATTAACCCACGGTCCCACAGAGCACCCTTTTTCTTTGGGAAACAAAAAACACTTTTCATTGATGAAATGAAAAGAGACTAATGATCAACTTTCAATGAGACAAAATAATCACAGGAAGATAGGAATCGGAAGGATCAGAAGGCGCACTCGAATATTTCAACTAGGTTGACACACTCATAGCACACTCATCACATCCCAATACAAAATACATCCTTAAAGAAGAGTACAAAACGATATATCAATTTAATTACCGAAATACATAGTTAACTTGGAATAATGAAAGCGTTCCAATTTAAACATATATCCTGAATGGAATAATCGACGAAGTCCTTGGAATGGGAGCACCAAGATCTGCTAAGAGATGAGCTGAACCAAAACGATCCAACCAATCCGTAGGCTTATCATGGAACATCCTCCGATTATGCTTCAACCAAATTTCTGAAACCAAGGCTTTTACTGCATTTGTCCATATTAATTGAGCTTTATAGGACAAATAGGACCAACCATAACTTGAACAATCTTCTCCCGAGCTGTGTTGCCAAACATCCATCGAAGATTAAAGAGAGCAAAGAGTTTCCTCCAACAGTTCTTGAAGAATGAACAATCAAAAAGCAAATGTTGCAAATCCTCACCATTTGCCAAACATAGGGGACAGACTGTTGGGGAGATATAGTGCGATTGGAGCATGTGCTGTAAAGTGGCCGAGCAATTAAGGGGCCCATACATCAAAATCCAAACAAGAATGTTGATTCTTTTAGGACTTCTTGATTTCCATAATGCCTCAAAAAAATCTCCTTCCCTAGATGTGATGAAGCATTCAAATGCTTTGATAAAGACTTAACTGAAAAGTTTCCAGAAGAGTCTAACGACCAGCTTCTAGAATCAGGCAAATGGGATAAATCTTTCTCTATTAAACTGCTCATCAGTTGCTGTAATTCAGAGATTTCCTCTTCTTTTAATTGTCTTCGAAATAAGAAGTTCCACGAACATGTAACAGAGTCCCAATGGTCATGAATAGAGCCATTTGGTAATGAGGCAATACGATAGAGATGAGGAAAACAACCTTGAATGAAGAATTGAGGCACCAAACGTCAAGCCAAAAGTATATACTCCTCCCATCTCCGAGCTTAAAACCTGCAAGAGATTCAAGGTTGCTTCAAAATTTTGAAATATTCATCCAAGGGCTTCACAAACTCGAGCCATATTTTCCGGATGTGTGCCACTGATGGGGAGATAAACCATGTATGCTTTTTACTATTTTGCTCGACAAAGCTTCAGGTTCTTTTCAAAAACTCCAATTCCATTTACACAAGAGGGCTAAATTCCTGTTCTTCAAGTTGCCAACTCCCAGTCCCCCATCTTGTAAAGCCATTGAAGCTAACTCCCATTTCACAAGATGGTTTAATTTGCTTCCCTTTTGTCCTTCCCAAAGGAAGGAACACATAACCCTCTCCAATTTTGAGATCACCGAGCTTGGCATTTGAAACTAAGACATGTAATAGGTTGGCAAATTTGCCAAAACGGAGGTGCAAAGAGTTCATCGGCCCTCTCAGGAAAGATTAGCATTTCCATCTATCGAGCTTCATATGAATTTTATCAAGTATTGGTTGCCAAAAAGAAATTTGTTTTGGGTACCCACCAAGAGGCAAACCCAAACGCATGAGAGGCAAATTTTCAGCTTTGCAATTCAACCTAGAAGCTGTAGAAATCAGAACCTCTTCCTCAATATTAACTCCACAAAGAGCGGATTTTTCCCAATTCACTTTTTGCCTTGATCACCATTCAAAAAACCCAATGGTTTGAATAAGGCTATCTAACATTTTATCATCATGTTTGCAAAATTGAAAGGTGAACTTTATCTTTACCCACCAAAAAAGCTTGAAATATTCCGTTCTCATAGATATGATTGACAAAAGCACTATGACAAAAGCACTAAGGACTTCACTTATAATGTGAAAAGAAAAGGTGATAATGGATCACCTTGATGAATTCCCCTCGAGGCAAGAACACAACCTCTCGGCCTCCCGTTTATGAAAACTGAATATTTTGGATTGCGGATGTAGCCGTTGATCCATTCAATCCACTTCGGATGAAATCCCAAAAAAATGAGCATTCTTTGAAGAAAATTCCAATCTACGCGGTTGAAGACTTTTTCAAGATGTAATTTAAGAATCCACCCCTTCACCTCTCTTTCTTCAACCCTCAGGCCCACTTATAAGTTTGAAAATGAAATCCTTCAATTGATTGGCTCATATAAGCTGAACTGGCGAGGTCAAAGAGCTTCCACCAAAGCCGTTTAGGGAACTGACTCTTAAAAAAATATGGAGGGTCAGTTCTACTTTTCTTCTACATGGGACAAAATAAGTGGGTGAGAGGTGCAAGTAACAACTCTTCCTTTTGACAATGTTAATAGCAAGCATTGAAACCTTAGAAAAGAGCTGACTGCCGGTAACTTTATGCTGCTCTAGGAGCTTAGGCTTCCAAATCATCCAACGTAACTCCTTTGAGATAAAGGTCCCTCCTAGGGAAAATCAAACGAGAAAGAGAATCAATAGAGAAAATTCCTGACTGAGGGAGGCTTCAATGTCTAATCTTTGTCAAGGGAAACATGAATGACATCCAAACTGCTACTAAGGATCACTCACTCCCCTCTTTCCTCATCCAGTATTCCTGTTTCACCCACGCCTTAACTTCTAGCAAAGTTGTTCCATGTCTCAACCTTTTTTTATGTTTTATTATTATTATTATTATATCAAAGCACCCATAGAATCACCCAAACTGTTATGAGTTTAGCAGAAGGTTGTATTATTCCATCATGGATCTTCATTAAACATGACCAGAGCACCATCATTAAGTACAAAAGGGCAAACCCATCAGTTTGCCCCTGGGTCTAGACCTTGGTAGTCTCCAATTTTTCTTGTTGACTATCTTAATAATAGATGGTTATTCACGAGACTATTTGTGGTGCATATTAGCTAGTCCAAGCACCTTCTGTCCTTTAAAAAAAAAAAAAAAAAAAAAGAAAAACAATGGGGACGGGTGTTGTTAAAATGCTTTGTAATGGGCCTAGTATTTGTTATGAGGGTTCCGTTGCATGGTTAAATGTGTTGGTAACTTATCAGTTAATACTCTTTTTAATCCTACTTGAGTTCCGAGACCTTTTTTGGTTGAATGTGTTGGCTCCATTTACTATTCATTGATCTCCCTTTTAAAGCCATTAAAGAACATTTATGGATTTGCATTATATCTGTGGTTTTGTGGAAGACTTGAGATTAAAAAAATGCAAGAATCTTCTAGGAAAAAAGCAAGACTTCAAAGGACATTATTGACTTTGTCGTCTTTAATGCTTTTTTTGGTGTAAAGATATATTGGCTACAAAAATTAATATTAATGAAGAGGCCTGTATCCATTTAAAAAAAAAAAAAGATATATTGGCTACAAAAGTCATAGTTTTTCTTTCCTTATTGCAAATTGAAAACATCACATTTAATGGGTCGTTTTGTATCTATGGATATCTTTGGATATTTTATTCATCAATGAAATTATTTCTTATAAAAAAAGATGAAACAAATTGGATTGGATCAGTCATGGCTCTGTTGGAAGGTATGTCAAGACGGCAATAGGAGAATTTTTGAAGATGAACTTGAGATGATATGAAAATTTCAGATTTGATGCCTTCCAATGAATCTAGTTGGCTTCCTCAGGGATGACCACTTCACATTTTTTTTGGTCTTTGTCTTGGGTTTCCTTTTCCCTTTTTGTTTTTTGATAACTTATGTTTCTTAAAAATGCTAGGGGCATGACACATAAACCTTGAGGCAAAATCTACTACTTTTCATTGAGACTCCTCAAGGCTTAAGCTTGATGTACCTTCTGAGGCCGTAGAATTATTTTATGTTGGGATTACATTGTATTGTTCAAATCTTCCCCAACTTTTTCCTTCTTCAGGAATTTCCTTCTGTTCGGTACCGAGCTGCCAAGTCCTTAGATACAACTACAATGACGACTTTCCGTGACCTCATTCCTACAAAAGTTGCTGCTGGTGTTTATGACTGTATTACGAAATATAAGAAAACGATTCCTGATTTTCCTCAGTCAGAAACATGTGAGCTGTTGATTCTTGATCGATCTATAGATCAGGTATATAATATAAATAGTTTGACTATTTGTAAATTATAAAAAACTTGTAATTTAACCCTTTTTTGTTTGTCTCAAGTGTTGATGTTTTATTTATTTATTTTCTCCCTAGATCGCTCCTGTTATACATGAATGGACATATGATGCAATGTGCCGTGATTTGCTTAGTATGGAGGGGAACAAGTACGTACATGAGGTAAGTCTAGTATGGCATTCTGCAAGGTCTTTATTTGATTTGGAACCATATCACATCCCGGATCGATGAAATAGGATGAATTGAGACGGTATTTTGTAAATACGTAATTATCTTGAATATATTAATTATTCTTTATTTTCCGATCGCTTGGAAGGGACAAAAGAAACATCTTGTTCTTTCTTCAACAATTTTTGATCTCTAGTGGACCTCTCAATAGGATTCAAACCCATACGTGATTATCTTGAACATATTAACATATTTACTTTTCAGGTTCCAAGCAAAGTTGGAGGTCCACCGGAGAAGAAAGAGGTTCTTTTGGAGGATCATGATCCAGTTTGGCACGAACTTCGCCATGCGCACATTGCAGATGTATGCCTTGTCCTGATTGCATTATTTTTAACATTAATCCTCTATTTCTTTCTCATCAGTGGGGTTTTCAGGCAAGTGAGCGATTGCATGAGAAGATGACCAACTTCGTTTCTAAGAATAAGGCTGCACAAATCCATCAAGGTTCAAGGTTAGCTCTGTTGTGTTTGCTTGCTTCTGGGGACACACTTGGTGGTGTTGGTATGAATATGAACTTAGGAACCAGGCTTCTATGTGTCACTCTAATGGATAGTACCAGAAGTGTTTTTTTGTTAAGAAACCTTTTTCATATTTCTACCTAAGGTTTCAAATGGCTCTCAGCCTCATCCATTATAGATTCCTGGGTCAATGTTTTTCTGGAATCTGGTTGTGGCAGGGGGCAAAGTATTTGCAAGGTTGTTTTCTCTTGGTGATGTGGGATGATTTGCTTGAATCATATACTTTCGCAATTGTTTTATTGGAAATTTTATCTTTCCATTCATCATGCTACCATTGATTGGATGCTTAAAATCGTTTCAATTAAATTTGTATATGCACATAATTTGTTGGGATTTCTGGATGCAATTTTTCCTCTTCTATTTGTTGTTTTGAAATAGACTTCCTCATCTTTTAAGTTGATGGTTAGAAAGACATTTTGGGGATGAAGAGGCACACATTGTTGCATGGGAAATTCATTTATCCTGATGGGTCTGTATCTATTTTCTTTAGATCTAACTGAATTTTTTGTGGGAGTGGATGTTCGGAAGGTGCGAGATGTTTTCTTAAAAACAAATCTTGCATGCATTACATTTATGGAAATTACATAATTTTTATTCTCGGGTAAGAATGGTGGGAAAAGATGGGAATTTTCCCCAGACTAGAGTGATGAAGAAAGCTTTTCCCCTTGTTGGCGATAACTTGCACTCTTGTGCCTTTCTATCTGGAATCAACTTCAATTAATCAAGACTTCCTTTCAATGGTGACTGATCGCTTCTTTAAGAGGTGGGTGGTTGGTCGTTTCGGTTTTCAAGTGTGTGACAGGGTTGGGTGGGGTGTCGAGGTAGAAAGTTAGTAGCATTTGGGAGCAAAGAGGTGTTGTTCATGGTTTATGGCGAGGGTTGGTTAGGGAGATGGGGTGGGAGAGAAGGAGCATCATGTAGTGTCTCTTTCCCCCTGAATTATTTTCCTCCAACTTATCAACATTTTCATTAAGATAAGAGTCTTTTAACTTACCTTGTCTGCCCTCTTTAATGTCCTAGCTCTGTGGAAGAGAGAACCTGCTGAATAGACCATTTAGATTGAAAAAATTACCAACAAAAGGTACTATAGCAGAGATGGCCCTTCTTCATCGCAATGGTGGTCTTAAAAAATCATGTGGGTGAACAGAGAAAAGGATGGGATGCGTTTAATTAGGTCATTAGCAGGCAGTCCCATAACCAACCTTGCTCCTAAAGTATGCTACCAACCAAAACTCTCTCACCCAGCCTTTAAAGGATTGACCCACTAATTTTATTCAAATCGATTTGCCTCAACAGTCGACACCAACTCACCTACTACAGACCTCTCGGTGATTGATCCTTCCTAGTGGCCTGCAGGCTGCATCTATTATTGTCACGAGGAAACATTTTCACGACGATTAGTATAATATCACTAGATGCCTCCATTCGCTTCTAAATGACTTTTGCCAGCTAAACCCCATTCGAGTTTGATAATACCCTTGTGCAATCTGGAAGAGAAGTTTTTTACTTATCTCTCTGCTCCACCTCGGATTGACTGGTAGTTGGGCCTTTCTGTCTCAAATTCAAGTGCTAGAGTTCTGAAGCTCAATTGAAGAACAATGTAATTCCATCTTATGGTGGGTGGATCAAAATTAGAAACTTTCCTTTTGACCATTGGGACCATTAGTGGATAGTGTGAAGAAGAGAGAGATGCTCTCCCTTCTCTCCTCTCTCATCTTTTCTCTCTCCTCTTTCCATTGGGACCATTCGGCCAATTAATAGGATGTTGGGGAGATGACACAGCACCTTCATCCTACCCACCCCACCCTCCTTTACCATTGATAGGAAAACCTTTTCAATAGAAGTTGTGCATGGAATTAGGATCACCTAACCTTCTAGGGATAAGTCCTTTACTCTATCTATTAAGAAAGTCCCTCGCATGGTTACACTACTTTTTCTTCCTTGATTGAATCACCTTTGAACCAAAAGTTCTTCAACAAGTCTCGACTGGTTGAAAATGAGATCTATGGGTGGAACCAGAAAGGACATTTTGCAGATATCACCAAGCTTGGAGTAAATAGAGGGTTAAACAAACTTATCTTACTCTGTGGAATCAACAAAAGCGGTTGGAAAGGCTTCTTCTCTCTTCTTAATGTTCCACGCACACGACTCTTCCTCAAACGACAGACCAACTCTTTTTCTGCTTCTTTATCTTACAAGGATGTCCTCCACAAATACAAGGTTTCATATGAACAGAATGTAGCCCCCCCTTGTCCGACAGATAGCACTCTACCCTCATCATCTCCTCCCATTCTAGTGAGCTTGCAGCCTTCTACCCTGATACAGCTATCATCATCATCCGATAGGGGGTGAGCATTGGTCAGGCGGGGTTGGTGCACCGACCGGTCTTTTTCTTCCCCCCCTCCTGGGCCTGGGTTTCAATCTGCAGGGCTTATCTGTGCATTTCAGTCTTTCAGCAGCACTACTCAATTGTAATTCTCCTTATATAATGAAAGATTAGTTTTTTCAATGCAACGATATCCCTCCTCCTCCCTTAAAACCAAAATCCTCGTATAATTAGAGATTAGTTTTTTTCAAAATGGACTCTAATTTTTCAATGCAATTGCTTAATGTTTTGAAAATAACAAAATAAAAAACAATTCTTTCTAAAATAATACAATTAAAGCCACTTGTTGTTTTAATTTCTTCTTTTCCCCCTGTTTCAATAGTTCAAACAAATAATTCATACAAAGTTCCAAATAAATAATCCATCAGTAGTTCTCTCAAATATTAAAAGATCCAAAATCCAATATTCCAACATTTTGACTAATCTATTTTGTAATTTTATTTTGTTTCTGATACAAACTAATTGGAAATATATGGTCCAATTATTGATAATGGGATCACTGCCACATTTGCCTCTTTTGTTATTTATTTTATTTTTTGGGGAAAAAAAACAGTTTTGCTTTGCCCTTTTAGCAATTTCATTTCTCATAGAATGAAAAGGATAATAGGGAATTCGTTTTCCTTATTGAACTCTGGCCTCTGGTTTCTTCTATACTATTGATCGAGCACCGGGTACCCATATCAGCTAATTTTCTTGTGGTTTGTTAGCAGTACTGAAACAAGCGTACTTTACTTTGTTCTCACTTTGCTGACCTAAATATTTTCTGGTGTTCTGTAGAAATAGTAGTGAACTTTCCACACGGGATTTGCAAAAGATGGTTCAAGCATTGCCACAATACAGCGAACAAATTGACAAGCTCTCCCTCCATGTGGAGGTTAGTTTATTGTAAAAGTTCGGTTTTGTATTTACTTTTTGACCTAAATGTTGTATGGTACTTTTCCCCTCCCTAGAGCGAACAATTTAAGCTTATAGATGGAGGATAGAAGAGGATTTTTCTTTCTTTCTTTCTTTTTTTCATTCTTTTCATTCTTTTCTTTCTTTTTTTAAAATTAAATTTAATCAGGTTTGGTTTTGTACTTTTTTCTTTTTAATTAAATTTAAGCAGCCTTAGAAACTGGAAATTGTTCCAGAAAGGAGCAAAAGGAATCTTCATTCCCTCTTGCTCAGCAATATGTTCAATATATGAAAAGTTGGAAACAACTTCTAAAGATTTTTTAGGAACTGACTTTGACTTTATTAATTCAGATTGCAGTAAAACTAAACAAGTTTATCAAGGAACAGGGGCTTAGAGAACTAGGACAAATTGAGCAGGATCTTGTTTTTGGAGATGCAGGAACAAAAGATGTAATAAAATTTTTGACGACTAATGAGGTGATTACTGAAAATATATTAATGTTCTCAAGTACGTGTCATTGGAGAGACAAATATGAACCTACCTTGAACATCTTTGCAGGATGCAAGTCGTGAAAATAAGTTACGGTTGTTGATGATTCTTGCTGCCATTTATCCTGAGAAATTTGAAGGCGAGAAAGGTCAAAATTTAATGAAGGTTAGTAGTTTGCCCCACTCCCGAGAAGGAAAGGACAAACTTTCCAACCAACCATCTATTTAATTAATTAAGTTATTTATCACTTGCAAGATTGCTTAACAAAGAAATTGCTGTTATTTCTTCTTCACATTTCACATCTTGATGACGTTTAATGCTGAACAGTTAGCAAAACTACCACCAGAGGATATGAATGCGGTTACCAACATGAGATTACTTGGTGCTGCACCTGATAGCAAAAAAAGCTCATTAGGGTCATTTTCTTTGAAGTTTGATATTAATAAGGTAAAACTATCCACCTCTTAGCTTCTTTAATCTATTTATTTGATGTCTGACAATACTGTTGTGATCAGAAGAAGCGTGCAGTTAGGAAACAACAAAATGGTGGAGAAGAAACATGGCAGTTATCGCGGTTTTATCCCATGATAGAGGTGAGACCACGGTCAAACTTATTTATTCAATCTAATGCAATTATTAAATGGGGGGTTTTATTGGGTAAGATGTGACTGGATCACCTTGATATTGAAGTAGGCGTGATGTTTTATATTGTTCAGTATGTATTGAATTTTTTTCCCCCGCTCTAATCTATCGGCTTGATGTGGGTGGGTAGGCATTAGTAGTTTTTTATTTTAAATTCGAATTTCGAAAATGTTATTTCATTTTCAGTTGATATTAATCATTGATTGATGCGCTGATCCTTTGTTTTGTTCTATTTTGGTTATTGGTTTGACTCTTTGTAATTTTAGATTTATCTCTTTTAGTATATCAATGAAAAGTTCAAAAGTTCAGTTCTCGTTTAAATAAAATAATCATTGATTGATGGGTGGTCCTTATGCCAGAATCCAATTAGAACATCTTTGTATTATTCTTTTTCTTGATGGACGTGTGTTTTCTATTTTTTTTAAAAAAAATAAAAAATAAACCATAGAAGTTAAAATGTAATTATTAAAGATTCTTCTCTCTCCTCTCCCCTCTCTCTTCCTCATCATCCTTGCTGCTGTACCTCCATTTATAAGTCTTCTCCAATCAGCATACAAGTGCGGGATGAGGTTGTTTTGTTTCCCTCTTGGCAGATATCCCAAAAAGCTTTCTTTTGGCAGCCAATAATCGACAAAATTCAGAGAAAATTGACATATGTAAGAGATTTAATCTTTGAAGAGGAGGTTGTTTGACACTTTGTAACTGGGTTCTCTCTTGCATACCATTATACTATGTCGTTGTTTCCTATGCCTTCCTTGGCGAGTGTTTGCAATTGGAACATTTATTAAGAAATCTTTTCTGGAAAGCAAAATTAGCCACTTGCTTCTTTGGAATTTAGCTTCTCAAGCTTAGAATAACGGAGGTCTGGATATTGGAGCTTTGAAAGATAGGAATTTGACTCTTATCTCTAAATGGGGATGATGGTTCATTCAAGAACCAAATTCCTTTTGGAGACAAGTCATTGTAAGTATTCATGGGGATCAAAAGTTTAATTGGCACACACATGGAAGAGATAGTTTGCGCTTTAGAAGTCCTTGGGTGAGTATTTCTAAAACTTGGGGGAGACCGAACCCTGGGTCAATCATTCTTCTCTCAAGGTGTGCTTCCCTCGTTTATTTGCTCTTTCACCAAAGCAAGAAGGTTTGGTTCTCTTTATAGGAATTTTCTACTTCATCATTGAGTTTTTCGTTTTGACAGTTATTAAAAGATGAAGAAATAGAGGGCTTCCAAAATTTATTAATGACCACCTTTGCGCACAAAGTTTCTTCCAGTGATGATTCTTGTTAATGGTCTCTTGAACCTTCGGGTTTGTTTTTAGTCAAGTCTATGGATAGCTCCCTATTTGCAGCTACGTGGAAGTTAAAAATGTCCTAAGAGGACTATCTGATTTGGATGATGTTTGATTGTAATCTATATTCAGCGGAAATTTTACAACAAAAGTGTCCTAAGCTGGGATGCTTTTATTTTCCCTTTTTAACAAGTCTTATTTGTCTTGGGTTTCTTTCACCTTACTAGTTTTGTTTGGTATTATTTTTCTTGAGGTTTTGATTTTATTTTGCCTTTATTGTGATACAGCATTGGTCTCTTTTCATTTATTGAATAAAAAGTTTCCTATCATTTTCTTTAAAAGAAAAGAAAAAACAAACCCAAGCCCACTTATGAAGGAGGAAAAGTATTCTCCACTTATTTTTTTCCCCAAGACTGTTCGGTTAACTTTTAGGTGTAGTGGCAAGTGTAACACATGCATTTTTAATGTATGACAGAGATCTATCCAGTCAGTTTTCTTTTAAAGCTATTGAGCAGGTGGTGTTTACCATAAACTGGATCTTTTATGCCTTTTCAGTCTGCCATGCTATATTGATGTTGCTACACAATTAAAGGAACATTGCATTTCTTGTTTGTTGGACCGAATATCTTAAATTCAATTTAATCAGGGTGACACTTAGCGTACCCTTAGTGTGGTCATTTTGAACTGGAGATGCTATGTCCTCGAAAGCTAATGGTTTTTAAGGTATTTACCTTTCTTGAAATCTATCCAAAATCACAATGTCATTGTTGATCCAAACTAATTTCCAGGAACTAGTTGAAAAACTTAGCAAAGGGGAATTATCCAAGAATGATTATCCCTGCCTAAATGACCCCAATCCAACTTCCCGTGGACCATCTCATACAGCAGCAGTTCAGCCACCTCCAGCTGCTCATTCAATGAGGTCTAGACGGACTCCAACATGGGCCCGTCCTCGTAATTCCGATGATGGATACTCAAGGTGCTTTATTTATTTATTTTATTTGAAGTTTTTGTTTGTTTGTATGTTCTTTTTTTTTTTTAATTCAAATTTCTGTGGTTCATTCCATACACATATGATGCCATTCTAATTTTCTTATTGATTTGTTGATCCTTCTGGTTTACTTGGAGACTATTAAGATATTAATATCTGAACCTGTAACAATCTAAGAGAGTTTCTACTGGCATATTTCTTTTACGATGCATTGTTGTAGGTTTAACAATTTCTTTTCGGACAGTGATTCAATACTGAGGCATGCATCTAGTGATTTCAAGAAGATGGGCCAGCGTATCTTTGTATTTATTGTAGGTGGAGCAACTAGGTCCGAGGTAAATATTTTCTTACATAATTTGAAACAGGTTGTCATTTATGCTTCCTTTTACTTATCTAGATTCATAAACTATATCTTTTTAACCTACAGCTTAGAGTTTGTCACAAGCTTACAGCGAAGTTGAAGAGAGAAGTAGTTTTAGGTTCAACAAGTATTGATGATCCTCCACAATTTATTACGGTATTTAGCTTCAACCTTCTATACTCTAATTTGGAGTTGTTTTCTGCCATTTATGTGACACCCATCATTTCTCATATATATTGTATTTAACTGATACAGAAGCTTAAGATGTTGACTGCTCAAGAGCTCTCATTGGATGATCTCAATATATGATGATTAGAAGCAACCTCTACTCTGCTCTTCAACACTTTGTAACTAGTCTGTTGGGTCATTTTTTTTTCCCCTTTTTTTTTTTTAACCTCTTTCAGATTAGTCTTATTGTTAGTTTGTCATGATCTTGTGATGAACTTTTAGCGGTAAAAGTTGTGCATATTGCATATTGTAACATGTTTTACATCCATATATTGTAACATTTATTAATAGATAAGATACGATTGAAATTGTACCCGTCATTCATAAGATGGAGGAAAGAACTATAGTTGTATATTTTGGGGAGCAAAGAGAGAATCGACTCGTGTCGTTTAATTGAGTACACATTGCAATTGGATGGTTGTCATTGGCTTGGCACATAAATTGATCTCTCCATCAGCAAAAGGGAAGGTTAAATAAAATCACACAAAGTAGTTTATCAAAGATGAAAACTTTCCAGTCATGTAGATACGGGTTCATGAATTTAGTTTTTGGAGGATTCAAACACAATTGTGGTGACAAATTACAAATTTCAATCTTAGTTATGGAGCTCGAGAGTTCATAGAATTTTAGTCTTCATGCAACTATCGCTACTGAAAAGGCTTCTCATCGCTCTGAACTTCAATAGCGAATTTAGAGGCAACTGACCATTGACTAACAATGGATTTCATTTTTTGACAGTCAACAAAAAATAGTAGGTACTGTTCCAAGTACCATACCCAAAGAAATGGATGTAACCAATTTTCTATCAATGAACAGGATTTTTCTTGAGAATGCAACTGAATGTAACCTAAAAAATAGTTTGAGAGATAATTACAATTATGTTTGAATAAAAGATAACAAAAATAAAGGAGCTTAAATATGTGCATATCCCTCCGATAGAGAATTTCACCTTTTATGCAATTGTAACTTTGACACAAACTTAAACATGATGAACTAGATTTAGCACCTATTCGACCTTCTATGAATTATCTTTCGGAGTCTAAGCCATTAACCTATGTGTTTATGGTTAGTTTTAACTTAGAAATAAGAACACAATCTAAAGTCCTAAGGGGGCGTTTGGCGTGCATGTTTGGAATCAAATATTTGAGTGTTTAATTGAGGGGGCTCTAAAGTTAAGGAATCATAACTGCATGTGTTTGGAGTGTAAGGTTTGGAATTTGGATTTCTCAATCCTATGTTTGGGGTGCAGGTTACTTATGTCTAAATTTGGCTAGTATATATTTTTTTTTCTTTTTTTTAGTGGTTGTTTTGTGAATTGTATAACCTCTAATGTACCATGTGTTGAATGATACATTTTAGACCAACCACAAGTACACATGTCATTTCTAAAATTATTGATGAAATTACAAATTTATCAAACTTGGGACAAATCACAAGATGTCATGTGTCCCAAGTTGAAATAGGAGATGAGAGCTAGCAATCTTGATGATGCCACATGTTGTCATCAAATCCTTGAATTTAATATACTAATTTGGTCAAATACTTAAGTTCATGTTTGATTAAGCCTAAAAATAACTTAATTTGGTCCAAAGGTCAACGGGAGCTTACAGAGAATTCTCCTAACAACTAGAAACCTCGACTCTTGAAGCTAAATTACACTAAAGACGAGTTTTTAGAAGATACAAACATTCTTCAAAGACTTCAACTTCAAGAACATTAATGTGTTTTGCTTCCTCAAATCAAGCATAGAGAAAATTAGAGGACCAAGTGCTGGAGATCGAACAACTTGCACACAAATCAACACATGGAGAAATCCACAAAACACATATCTCCGAAAAATCTCGTGCAAATAAATTGGCATGCCTAGTGGGACATCTCTACCTCTTATCATTCAAGTCAAGCAATGGCATCAAAGAAAGGCACATCCAAAACCTATGCTACAAGTGACTCCTACATAAGACCCATCACCTTGTAGTAGTTCGAAAGAAATCTTGCAAGAACAATAACAATAACAAGGTTCTGTCCTCGTGTAGAAAATCTGGAAACAAATTACGTAATCTCCCAAAGGTGGGATTGTTATAAAGGAAAATCCTTTATCCGATTACTTTGCCTTTGCTTCTGGGTAGTCAACGAGAGGATCACATCCTGATATAATGTTTATCATGACGGGCAATGTAACAAATGAGGAAGTCATGGTGGAGATGGAGAGAAAAATAAATTTCCTGGTGAAAGCCGATGAAGAGCGAGATCATGAAATAAAATAAATTTTCAGAGTTGTCATCGAAGGTGGTTGTCGGAGCCTAGAGTTGATAGTACGAAGGTGGTTGTTGGAGATGATCGCTCAAGTGTGACAATGGTATTCGTCGATAGTGGCCGATGGGTGGAGCCATTGAGAAAACATTGGAGGGAGAGAGAGTTGCAGTAAGTTGGTAAAAAAATCCCTCAACAATGATCTTTTTTACCTACATTTTCATCTACGACTCAATGAAATTGAAATTGAAATTGCAACAGGTTGATGGATGTGAATATTTAAAATGCAAGGATTGAAATATCAATCCGCTGATATCGTATTTAGATTTTACGAATATATGGATAGATATATTAATATCAATGAATACTACTTTAAATAAAAAATGAAAAATGTTTAAATTAATAATTATGTTATTTTTAATTTTAAATTAAAATATAGTACCCCTATATTAAAATTTATATATGTAAAGAGTTGATCGAACTTATATATATAAATAAATATTTTGATATATTAGAGTGAGTTTAGCATGTCATACTCTTCAAGTTAATTTGTTTTTCTTTGATCAATTTTGTACAATAAATTATTCTGTTATAAATTACTTATGTTCAGTTCAACGGAACGGCGTCACGGAACTCGTAAAACGTGCCGATGTGAAAAGGCTAATAGATAGAATATAACCCCGTTTAAGTCCTCTCTCTCTCTAAGCCTTTTCCCTCAACTGCCAAACGGAGCTTTCTTCTTCTTCTTCTTCTTCTTCTTCTTCTTCTTCTTCCTCCTAAAGCAAAAATGGCTCAGTTTTCGCCATTTTCACTCTGCTCTCTCTCATCTTCCCTCTCCTCCAACTTCAATCTCTCTTAATTCCTTCTTCTCTCTTCCTCAGATGCCACCATTTCCCTTTCTCCACATCGCAAAATGTCATCCTCTTCTTCTTCTTCTTCTTCTTCCTCCTCCTCTTCCTCTTTCCCCCCTTTGTCCTCATCTCCATCGCCGTCTCTACAGAGGAGCATCAGCAGCATCCAGAATTCGGAGGCTGAGCGGCGTCTTCGTGAGGCGGAGGACCGGCTCCGGGAAGCTATTGAGGAGCTTCAGCGGCGACAGCGGAAAGTAGCGGCGTGTGGATCTCATCATCATCAGACTCGGGAACAGCCCCCGCCGTGTGATCATGCTGCTTATGAGTCCTCCTGTGTGGCTAATGCCATTGGTAACCTCTGCCAGACCTTCCTTCTCTCTTATGGTGTTAGAGTTGGCATTGGTATACTTCTCCGCGCTTTCAAGCTCGCGCGGAGACAGTCCTATTCATCTATTCTTGATCTCAAGGTTTGTTTTGTTTGATGTCATTCGTTTTTTTAAATTGTTGATCCTGGTATTCCTTGTTGTTGTATGAGATCGAGGATTGAAGTTTTGAATTAGGGTTGGAAAAGATTGTTCGAATTTATTTCACCATTTAGTTTTCTTCTTTTATTATTGATGTTCTTATCACTAAAGTCGTCTCTTGTTGCTGCTATGTGACTGTTTCGTTAGGTCAAAGCATTTGATGTTGATTAATATTATTATTTTTGGTTGAATTGTATTCTTCACCATACATATTGGTGAGTTTGTATTGGAGGTGAGTCAAATTGAATTGGAGGTGAGTCAAATTGAAATGGGATGAATTTTTCAGGAATTAAAAGAGTATTTGCAATTGGCACAATAAAGATCGAGTAAAGGGGGGTTATCATTTATTTACCTACATTTTTCCGTATTAGGATTACTTTTCTTTTAAAAAAATCTTACGTGGAGTTTATGTTTCACTGCATATTTATATATTTGTATTGGTTTTTTTCCCTAAAGTGAAAGAATGTCTTTCGATAATGGTTCTCTCTCTTCAATGAATTCTCCGGCTTGTTTCTTTTTCTTTTTTCTAACAACACCCTGTATAATCGAGCTCGACTTTTTGAGTATGAAAGAGAATAAGTTTTCATTCTCTTTGCAATTTGTTGCATTGTTGGTGACAACTTTATAAGTTTGCTTGAGCTATAGAGAAGTGCAAAACTCCTTTTTTTGTGATAAGAAACAAAGATGGGACAATTATATTTGCTGGATAGATAAATAAAACAAGAGAAAAGTGGAGGTGAAAGTTTCTAAAGTTGATGGAAGTTGAAAGAAAAATAGCCCTTGCATACTAGAGGGACAAAATTTGGAAGGTTAAGCTATTGCTAAAACGATTGAGCTGAAATTTCATGGGTGATTTTCATCTCACATGGCTCTTCCTTTATGTAATGTGCATAATGAGATTGGAAAAGTTTCTTAGGTTTGGCTGATGGTTTCCTCGTATGGACTTTAATTCCTTGTGTTCAGTTTCTACTTTGGAAAATTTAACAGAACTAATTCCATGTGTGGCTAAATTGTTATGGTTGATACGGGTGATTTGCGTCTCACACGGCTCCCCCTTTATGTGATGTGCAAAATGAGATTGGAGAAGCTTCTTGGGTGTGGTTGGGTTCGAGATACTTTCTTGCGTTTGCTTGATGGTTTACTTTCATGATCTTTAATTACACAAAAGCTTTCTACTTGGAAAGTTTTACAGAATTGTTTCCATGTGATGGCTAAAAGGTTGTAGGGGTGATAAGGAGGTTATTTAGGTTCCCTTAAGAAAGGGCAAGTAAAGGCCAAAGACAGCCATCCTACCTGATAGGCCAACAAGCGGAATGAGGAGAGGGCCCAACAATCATAGCATCCCTTAAATGGTCTTACTAAAGGTAAAATGGAGGTTGAAGAAATCTATCATGTATGAATTAATGGTTGTAGTATTTTTAACTCTATTAACTCCGGTGGTGGCAATATTTATTGTAACATAACTGTGTTTTTGGGTAGGAAGTTTTCACCAAAACTAGATTAAAATCCTCAAAGCCTTTGCTGGAGAACTACTCTGCCATGTGTGTCATTGATCTCTTTCTCACAATAAGCTTTATTAATATGTTAGGATAGGGATCAATCCATTTTGTTGTGTCAAAAAAGGTGGTTTAACAGTGGAAAATAAGGATTTAGACTTGAAACTTGGGATGAATCTTTACATGGTAAAGTAGTCGTTAAATATCTTTTGGAGGGTGGAAAAAGACATGAACTTACCTTTGAAATGTCAGATGGTGGAGTAAGGAGACTATGGAGTTCAATGGAAACAATTGCAGAGGTTTTATAGCATGCGATTGCAGCTGCTAACTCTCTTATGGAGAGTGCTTCAAAATATAAACATAACTTTGAAACCGTGGAAAAATGAGACTTGTGGAGGTCTCATTACTTATGATAGAAGCTGTTTGGAGGGAGGATCAAAACATGAACTTACCTTTGAGTCTGGAATAGGGAGACTTTGGAGTTCATTGAAAATTGGAATGCTTGCTGAGGTTTTATTGCTTGTGTGAGGAAAACCCTTAAGTTTGGAGGATCTCATGTAAGCTTGAATCTAGACTGAGAATACTATATTGACCTCATCCTTTTATAATGGTGACTGTATTTAAGAGCAAATATTAATTTATTAAATGCAAAATAGCTGATAGCGTGAATTACATATATTTCCAGCTCTTTTTTCTATAAAATAAGCTGGGGAGTTCTATGGCCAAGTTGAAAAGAACAACTAAGAAATTAAGCTAGAAATGAAATTCTTTTTGCACTGAGCTGGAAATGCTGGTCGGTTTCTATACAGATTTGACAACGAGTCCTTTTAAAGTTCCTCAACTGTGCAAGGATAATTTTCGCCAATTTTCTCTTCCAGGTATGCTCCCCAAAAACAACTAAGTTGTAGCCTTGAGACACCCGTCTTGATGCTATGAATGGAAAATCACATCTTCGTGTTTCCAAGCATTGAGGGGGGTTGAGCTGATCTGTGGTGTCGATCAACACGTGACTCTTCCAAGTCACAGAGTTGAGAAGCTGCAATCAATGTTGAGATGTTAGACAAGTTTTGGCTTCGCCACAGGATCTCTATTTTTGCTCATTTTCTTCTTTTCTTTTCAATTTCTCCTCTTTTACTTTGGGCTCTTCAATTCTTGTCCAAATGGTCTGATTTTCTTGATAATTCTTCTGGAAATCGGTTTAGTTTCACATGCTTGAAATCTACAAAATAGCCAAATATATATGTGAAAGTACCAAAATATATCTCAAAACTAGCGTAAATAAGTCCTAAAATAACACATTATATGTGCTATCAAAATTCTAAGAACATTGAATGTTGTTTTCCTTGTACAACTTTCCGTGGAGGATTGGAAAGTAAAGATATAAAGGAATCCTGCACGTGGCTATATTTTTCTTTGCAAGAATCAGATGGAGAAGCTGGCTGCATATTCTTCTTTTCCTAGGTTTCTAGTTCCTTAAGATGGATTGAAGAAACAAAAAGTTTGTTGATAGAATGAATTTACAAAAGGGAAGGAAAAGGCCTTCTAAACCAGCAAGACAAATTACAAAAAACTTATCCACTGCACAATCAAATTTGTAACACTGTAATTGCTTAAAGATATGTATTTTTGGGAAGATTATTGGGGGATAGTCCCCTTTCTTCTATTTTTCCACATCTCTATCCTTTGACTTCCTTAAAAAATCTTCCGGTTTCGGATTTCTTGGTTTTGTCTGGAAACTCTGTCTTTTTCTTTCGGGTTCTGTCATCATTTGTTCAATAGGGAAACGACGGAGGTTGCTTCTCTTATTTCTTTATTGGATGAGTGCAATTTTAAGGCTGGGAGGAGGGATGTTCGAGCTTGGAGTCCAAATCCTAGTGAAGGATTTTTTTGTAAATCCTTCTTTAGACAGAGAGTCAGTTTTTTATGTGGTTAAGATACCTTTTCTTAGGTTCTTTGTCTACTGCTTTTACTTGGTGTAAACTAAAACACCCTTTCACTCATTTTAGCTTATCTTTTTTAGTCAGTAATTGGCTATCCCTATTGTAGTTTCATTCATCGGGGTCTTCCCCTTATACATATCAATAAACAGTTTCTTTTACCAACAAAAAAAAAAAAAAAAAAAAAAAGAAAAGAAAAGAAAAGAAAATTAGGTTCTTTACTTGGCAAGTTCTGCTTGTTGGGTGGACACTTTAGATACGTTGGCTAGGAAGATGACCTCATTATTGGGGCCTTTCTGTTTTATTCTCTGTCGGAAGGCGGAGAAAGACTTAGATCATTTCCTCTAGGACTGGCAGTATGCGTGGGCTATGTGGAGTTGCTTCCTGCAGGAGTTTGATGTCCGGAAAGCTGGCCAAAGGGACGTTCATGTGGTGATCGGGAGTTTCTCCTCCATCTACCTTTCAGAGAGAAAGGTCATTTTTTGTGATTAGTTGAGGTGTGTGCGGTGTTATGGGATATTGGGGGGAGAGGAACCATAGAGTGTTTAGAGGTAGAGATAGAAACTCTGGTGAGGTTTGGTCCTTAGTGAGGTTTCATGTGTCCCTTTGGGTGTCGGATTCGAAGCTTTTTTGTAACTATTCACTTGATAACATTTTTGTAGCTTGTTTTTTTGTCGCCCTTTTATTCTTTCATTTTTTTTTTTCTCATGAAAGTAGTTGATTCGTCAAGGGAAAAAAAAATGTACGAACTCCTTGAGAGAGTAAAAATAGAATAAGACTCACAAAAAAACCACTATAAAGAACCAAAAAATAACAAAATACAGAAAAGAATGCCCACACTAGAAATCCAAATGAATTGAACAAAAAGAAACTGGCAAAGAAAGAGCTTGAAAGACCACACTATGGAAACCTAACCAAAGATTACTCCTTAGAACTAAAAGCTGGAAAAAGAAACTCAAAAGATCTGAGCCCCAACCAAAAAGAACCACGGCAGAAGTGCGTCTCAAAACATAGCACTAAAACCGAACATTAAGGAGAACTAAATCTGTAAAATTTTGAAAGGATATGTCTTTTTCCTAAAGAAGTCCATTGGTCCATTTTTTCCAAAGAATTCAATAGAAGGTTGTGATATGTAGAGACATAGGGTTTTATTCTCGTTTGAATGGGTAATCCAGGTAAATATCTTAGCCTTAAGAACAGGAATTAAATTAAGTTGGGTTAGAATCCATTACAAAAGGTAAACAAAAAGTTGGGGGGAGCCATAAATGAGTATAGCAAAGGACATTCAGTTAGGCCTCCAATCACTCACAGCAAGGAGGGGGCAGAAGGGGGCAGAAGGGTGATTTCACATAATATAGTTGGTTAGAGTGGGAGTGCGCATTGTTCGTAAGGGATAAGGGAGGGAGGAGCATTGAGAAGGGGTTTATGTAGGGGTTTGGGATTGTGAAGTCATTTTAGGAAAATAATAGTTGATGGGAAGCTTGTGGAGGAGGGCATCTGTTCTCTTGAATCAACAGGTTGATATCGTTCCTTTCCTTTTGTTATTTCCTTTGTAATTATTGATCTGCTGAGTTGAACTTTGATAGTATATCGTCCCCTTGAGGTTTCTTCGTTATTTTGCTCCTATTTCTAGTGATTATCTGTAGATACCTTACAAATTCTCCACCATTGCAAAAAAACAAATCAATCTATGAGAATGTTTTAATTTGGTTGCAAGCTCATTGATTGAGAATCATTTCTCATGCTAGCAATACTTGAGTACATCCCAGAATACATCCATCTTTGTGTACTCCACTCCCATCACATACAAAACAAAAATACAAAATTATTTTAAGAAAAGAAGTAAGAAGAGTTTGTCACGTAGTAAACTATAATTACACAATTGAGTGACAAAGATGGTGTAGCCTAGATGCACCTAAATATTCTTCTTCTTAATTTAGCAAACAATAGAATTGAGAATAATGAAGAATCACCCTTGTTTGTCATGCTTGTTTCTAATAGACATGGGTTATTGCAAGTAATCGATATGGTTTTGTAAACAAGTAAAACAACCTTAAGTATTGTTGTGTTGACAAGTGACACTGTGCTCATTTTGTGTTGTATCATAATTTTCTGTTGCTTTTCATGTTTTTTTAATGATTGAACTTGTTGAGGAGGGAATGTTCTTTCCATTTGTTTCATGTGCTTGATTAGTTATTTCCTTCCAAACACATTTTTTTGTAGCAACTTGTCTCAGAGAAAGACTTGATAGTGAGGGAAGAGGCATGTCGTATTGGTTTGCTTTTTGGTGGATTTACTGGGTCATATCATGCCCTTAGATGCTTGCTTAGAAAGTGGAGAAAGAGAGAGACACCTTTTAATGTGTAAGTCTGCGATCCATAGTAGCATCAATTTTCACGTCTTCGTAGTTCAGTTGGTGTTTCATTTTCTTTTTAATGCAATAGATCGGGAATAAGCACTTTCCATATTTGTGACATTGTTTAAGGGATGATGAGCAGAATTTTAGCAGGTTCAGTGGCTGGTCTGTCTGTTTTAGCATTAGATGACTCAAACCGGAGGCGTACTCTTGCTTTATATCTTATGGCTAGACTTGCTCAGGTACAAAGCACACAAGGTGGTTAAGATGCAGTTTTCTTTCTCCTGTTTCTCTGTATCCTTATCTGTATCTTTATATGAATTCTATCTAATTGGGTATATCTTATTTCTTGCTTTATTTTTGTCAAATTAGTGTGCCTATAATTCTGCAAAATCCAAGAACAAGTTCCACCTCTGGGGAAGTCACTGGAGACATGGTGATTCTCTGCTTTTTGCCATGGCATGTGCACAGGTACTTCAATAAAAAAGAATGAATAAGAAACAAAAAGTCTAGATTATTATAAAGAGGAAGCAGGAAACAAGTAACATCAAAGTAAAAACTAGAAACGAACACATTATCAAACAGACCCTTGACTATCAAACAAAGGAGAGACATGTTAGTTTCTTCTCTCTCTTTAGAACAGAAACTTGGAGACTTGACGTATAGTTTCTTCATAAAATGAAATTATTCTTATCAAAAGCATAGAAAGATGAAAGTTGGAGATGGCAAACAGTCTACATTATAGATCTTTTAATTGCCAGACAAAGCAGAAACGTTGGAGACCTTGTATTGTTTCTTTGTAGAAATGAAATTATTCTTATCAGAAGGATAGAGTTATTGAAAAATAAAGTCAGCAATAGTTTTCATAAAACATATTGGAACAAATCCATCAATTTCTTCTCCCTAGTTAAATTTAAGAATCGTAAATGGTAATGCGATTCTATGGATCTGAGAAGTTATTTCATTTTTCAAGAATTTGGTGTGTTTCCATTCTTTTAAGACAATATGGGATTTTTTTTTCTTTGATTAGAAGAACTGATCGAGCCTGATTATCCCTAAACCCAATGTGAGTTTTTCTAATTGCACACATGAAATATAGCCCAAAAAGTTAAGAGAGGGATTCCTCTTTATGATGTTTCTACGTTGAATTTCTCTAATTGTAATACCCTGTCATATTCATGATTAATTATTTGTTCCAGGTTATGTATTCCTTTGTAATGCGTCCTGAGAGCTTGCCAAAATCATATCGGGACTTCATTCAAAAGACAGGCCCAGTTGCCGAACCTGTC